>NC_061508.1:336943476-337119129 GCF_022539505.1 Lolium rigidum
TGATTTGTTGCCTGACTCTGGAAATGTGTTTATGGCCCCTAAAGCTTTAAAAAACAAAAGCTTGATGAGCGCGGCATCGAAAACGCGAATTCATCGGTGGAGCTGGAGCGGGGAATCCAAAACGCGAAGGGATAATTAATTAATTCGTTGGGAGACAGGCTGGCGGGAGAAAGCACTGACATTGCACCATCGCCATCATGTATGTCCAAGTGGTAAGCAGATTTATCTCGGTACTAAAGAAAATCAGTTCAGAAAAAAAAAGATTATATATATCATTTGCTAGTTGCGCCGTCGCCAAGCGTCCAAAGTCTTAAGTCGCGAATATTCACGCGAGCGCACGCGCTATATAGGTATATAGCTCATTTTATACTACTATTTAGAAGACAACAACATGCTCTCCTTATAAGGTGCTCTCAACCTCTCTAGCTTAGCAAGGTGGGACTAAAAAATTGCACTCCTTCCACAACCACACAACCAAGGACGTTGCCTGGTTCGGCTATTGGGCCAAACCTGTTCCGTCATTGTTGGGCTGACGTTTTGGCATGCAAAGTATGAACTCTGCTAGTTGTCTTAATAAAATAATCTGAAGATGCTTCTACCATACAAAAGCAATGGACACCGTATGATAATATTGAACTATTTTTCAAGTATACTATTCTCATTTATTTTCCGGCAGGAACATGGGTCCTCTTACGTACTTTACTTCTTCAGAATGTGCACTCTACTAGTTGTCTCAATAAAATAACTGAAAGATGGTTCTACCATACAAACGTAATAAACATTGTAGGGAAATACTGAACTAGTATCACCTACACTCGTCTTTCCGGCAAGAACATGCGATTTACTTTCCTTCTCCGGGTATTCATGCATGTGACAACGTTTTTCTAATACATATGTAGCCCCATATGGGGTATCACACTTATGTACATGCACTCCTCGGCCGACCTCTCCTTCACCTTTGCCGCGTCCTCCTTAGACTCTACGATACTCGCGTTCACCACCGCCGAGGACTGCAAGAACGACATCGCCCGACATGACGCTTCACTCGCATCGTCCTCTTCTTCTTTCTAATCTCACTTGCTTCAGTTGAAAAACACATGCACTCACAGTAGACCAATACACGCACACACCCATGCATCAAGAAAAAACAAGAGCTTTTCCAAAGACACTTCCCTGGTTGGTTGCCACCCACGCTATATTTTGCTCTTTTTCTTATTTTTTAACTTGGCTAAATACAAGTCACACACATGGTCAAGTCACTAACTAACTTGATGACGCAGCTAGCCAGCGACTCGCCTTCATGCTCACCGCCAGTGCTGCGTCTCACGAGCGACTCGCCTTCATATTCGCCACCAGTGTCACGGCTTGCGGTGACTCACCTTCATGTCCGCCATTGGTGCCACAGCTCGCCGGTTACTTGCCTTCATGTTGTCATCGATGCCGCACCTTGTCGACTAGTTCGCGACCGGTGACGCTGCTCATCGGCGATTTGCCTTCATGTTCGCCATCGGTGCCACAGCTCGCTCTGTTATTTTCCTTCATGTTTTCATCGATGCCGCACCTTGTCGACTAATTCGCGACCGGTGACGCTGCTCACCGGCGACTTGCTTTCATGTTCGCCACCGGTGACGTAGCTCGTCGGCAACTCGCCTTCATGTTCTCTACCTGGTGCCGCAGCTCGTGGTGACTTGCCTTCATGCCAATGACCTCCGCACCTTGGCCATCACCTTCTTACCGGGCAGCACACTTTTCTTGGTCGTTGTGGCGCAGCTTGACGGCGATGGAGACTCGGGCCTCCAACGTACAAGGC
Source organism: Lolium rigidum (assembly GCF_022539505.1). Classification (NCBI taxonomy): domain Eukaryota; kingdom Viridiplantae; phylum Streptophyta; class Magnoliopsida; order Poales; family Poaceae; genus Lolium; species Lolium rigidum. Next base: position 336,945,287 of record NC_061508.1, read on the forward strand.
GTTGGTACCAAATGTTGGGGCTACACCTCATAGCTCCTCTTCTCCTCTCTAATCTCACTTGCTTCCTTGAAAAAAACGCTGCAACCACACTAGACCAAGACACGCACAAACCCATGCACCAAGGAAGAACAAGAGCTTTGAAAAGACACTTCCTTGATTGCCACCGAGACTATATTTTGCTTTTCTTACCCACGGATTATCTATACAAGTACAAGGATGCAACTTTAAGGTAAAACATATCTAATCATCTAACAATAGAACTAATAACAAGATTAGTTCTAATAGACATCACGCATTCTCGAAAATGGGCCACAATCTCTGTATGGTCCATGTACAAGTACAAAGATGAGTTCTAAGAGGATGGTATTATAATGGGCAAGCACAAAAACATGAGCAAACACATGTACAAATACAAAGGTGTGTATGCTCGATTTAGGATGCCCGCATTGCGTCGTGCTGGTCCCCGAGGAAGATCACCATGCATGTCTTGCCAATCGCTGAAACCAAGAGAACGTTGCATCCATCTAAATGAACTTATCAATTTCTTAGAGGATCACCACCAACGGAAGTGGCGCTAGCAATCTAGTGAGATGGCGCAAATTGTACGCCCGTGCGCCATCGATCATTTCAAAACGTCGCCAACACATCAAGTCACGTCACCAGACCCAGGCGTTGCATCAGGTCACGCCTCCTTTGCCAACTCAACTAAATCTGGCACCCAGTGCCCACGCCGGCGTGCCTCCTCTTCTCGTCATGAGAAGTTTGAATTAATCGATGCTTCCCCTAGGTTGAGCCACCCCAGTGAATCCATGCCGCCAGCATGCCAGTCAAGCCACACGAAGTGAGGTATGAAAGTTGCATGTGGAGATGCATGTGAATCAACATAACACCTTGTTTGAGCTGGCTGACTAAACGTGAACTTTCTCTCATGCATTCAGCCTTCAACTCATCAATCGAATGGCCAACTTCATAGCATAATAACTAGCGTGCACACAACATGACATTCTTTGAGATACATGCGTGCAGATGGTTGCACGTCTACATTTCCATCGATACACATGCACACTCCCGTGAACTCTAAAATAATTGTGGCCTAAGCAAGTCTCATATAATAACCGCTTCCTATCATAAAATAAGGACCCATCTCCTAGTATAGCATAAAGATGCTAGCATGTCGCCAAGACGATGGGATGACACATGAAATTATAGGTAAAAGCCGTGTTCTACCATAAAATAATGACCCCCCAGTATGCCTCCATCATGAAGAGGTCACACATAAAATGACAAGTAATAAGATCAACCTCTAACGGACTCTGTAAACGGGCCAAAATTGTAAAATTCTAGCGAGAATTCAGTTTCGCGAGCGACTGGTCGAGCTAGCGGAGCTGGGCCCGTGAAAATGTTTTCGGTGGCCCGTGAAATCGATCGTTGGGTCGGTGCAAATAGCGACCGGAGAGGAGGACAGGGGTCCAAACCCGCATTTCCTACCACACTGAATCCTAGCTCCGCCGTGGCCCGCACCAATATTCTGGCGAGCAATTCCTAGCGGACGAACAACATATCAGTGACATGTCTTCCTGTCGCAGCTACTTCGGGGTTGGAGGAGGGCAATGCGGAGGCGACGGCGACTGCCCCCACGCCGATGCGGTGACCTCTCTGATGCGGAGCAGAAGCGCATCAAGCCATCCCTCCATGCTCCTCAAGGCGGGGGTGATGGCACTCAAACGGGCGAACCGCGCCCTTTCTCCCTCGCCATCCCTCCATGCTTTCGCGCCGGCATGGTGGCGCTCATCAAGGCCGATGTTGCACGCCGTCGCTGGATCCGAAGCACGTCCTCGTCATCCGCAAGTACGCGCACGCCGGGAGGGTTCCTTGTGCGACCCCGCTCCTCCGTCCCCCCACTCCTCCGGCGAGTGGAGCACACCATCCCCCCTGCGTGTTGCCATCGTCGTGGCCACCGGCCACTTTGCCAACGACTTCGACGAGGAGCGCTTGGCGTTTGAGATGATGGTGCGCGGGGCGGCGCCGGGTTGCTGCGCTTGTTGAAGTGCGTGTGGCCAGGGAGAGTGAGGAGGCACACGTCAACCTCGAGCTCCCTAAAACCTTGCCAACACCTTTGGAATCGCTTAGATCGAAGGTTGTATGCAGAAGTTACAAATCTTGCCAACACCTTTGGAATCGCTTAGATCGAAGGTTGTATGCGAAGTTACAAATCGGAGTCATGCCCCAATTCACGTATTATAGCAAAAAAAAAGTGGATAGAAACACCGAAAATACGGACCCTTACATGTCGCCACGATGTCGAGATGACACACGAAATGATAGGTAAAAACTGTCTATTAGCACATAAAGTAAGGACCCGACCATGCCACCACACTTCAAATCACATGCCACACCCACCAATCGCAAGAAGGGCAAGGTTGCCGGGATCCATGGCCGGGAAGGTGAGACGGGAGACGGGAGTAGCCATCTCCAAATATGGCGCCGGAAGCCCATTGGGGCAACCTCCGCACTGCAAGCACACAACATGTAGCACTGACGCTTGCCACCCATCTCTAGGTCGACGCCGCCCTCTCCACGTGAGGCTGTAGCCCCTTCCCGAATCCCCCACCTCAGTGTAGGTGCGGTGCTAGGGTTTGGGCCGTCAAGCAGCCTCCGAGGGAGCGACGCGATGGGAGGTTAAATTCTACTTTTTATTCATCTTGAATTTTTTTGGCATGAGACATTTCCTACTTTTTGAACATTCAATTATCAACTACTTTTTACACATCGTTGTCGCTTCATGAAGGAGCTAGCGTCGCTGAGATGCACCCACATATACATTACCGGTGACAAACAACGACCGGTTTCGGTCGCTGTGAAAAGCTAGTAGCTCTTTGTTTATTAACCGGCCTGTGATGGGAAACTACAATCCCCTGCACCCATTTCTTTTGTGGTACTTTCAATTTTTTTAAAAATGTAAACTAGTGACCATATCTTAGAAGTTTTTATAATGTGAGTGACTCGTCACTACATAACGGAGCTAGCATTGCTGAGATGCACCTATATACATCAGCTGTGTCAGCAGCGACTCGTCTCGGCCGTGGTGAACAGTTGCTAGCTCTTCGTTTATTAACTGGCCGATGAGTTGCTTCACTTGTTATTGTCATCTTTTTTTATTCTTGGCGTCCCTGGTCCTAGCAGGGAGTGGAAGACAGTACCTACGCAATTTCCATTTCCCGCCGCGGCAGCTGAGCTGTACCAATGGAATCCATTCGAGCCAACACTCTCGCTAGTACTGCAGTACTGCTTGGCCCAAGTATATGCTATACGGCTAGCTCAACCTTGTTTTCTCTCTGCTTTTTTTACGATTTAAAAAAATAAAGAGGAAAAACATGATTAAGAAATAGTGACGCGATGAACTTTAGAACAGCAAGAAAAATGAAAATTTTGGCATGACCTCATTTGTTTTTCGGACGTCCAGATCACACAGCAAACAATTTATGTGAAGAAAGATAAGAGGTGCATACAGATCATACACTACAGGAATGGCGCGCTGCGCCGACGGTGTGGCGTACGCCGACAGCCAAATGTCGGGGCCGTCGGCGTACGTCCGGTCCAGGGCAGCGGCTCAACGTGACCCTCGGCGTATAAACGCCGTCGGTGTAGAGACGGCTACGCCGACAGCCACCCTCGGCGTACACCTGGCCGTCGGTGTAGCACCAGCATGTCCTCCACTCCCGCCAACGGGGTGGCGCTCGGCGTAGGGCCTGCGTAGACACGCCAGGCGAGCCATGTGGCGCAATACGCCGACGGGGTGACGCTCGGCGTAGGCGCGGCGTAGAAGTCTTCCGGGCAGCCAGGGCACGCCACATGGGATGCTACGCCGGCGGGGTGGCGCTCGATGTTAGCCGGACGGCGCCGGTTACCGTGCTACGCCGAGGGTCGCTACGCCGACGGGTGGGGCCAGCCGTGAGCCCTCTACGCTTACACCGACGGCGACGTCTACGCCGAGGGTCGTGTGTGCTCTGCCGAGGCCGACCTTCCCCGAGGGGCTACGCCGAGGGCCCTCATCGGTGTAGCGTACGCCGAGGGCGAGATCGTGCTACGCCGAGGGTCGGCAGCCGTCGGCATCTACCCCGATTCCTGTAGTGATACAATCAGTCTTGAGATGATCAATAAAACAACACATGCATCAGGTTGCCCATGCATTGAAACCATATACACGTCAAGCTAATGAAGGTGCTAGCCAAGAGTCCGACTGCTGCTTGGAGACCAACAGACAACGCTTGGAGACGTCCTTCTCCCCAAGGTCGTTCCAGCCAGGTTGCATCGAAGCAATGCATCAGGCCCCCTGCTATCCTAGGACAAAAACAAGAAATGATGGTCAGCTCCTCTAGAGCAGATTTCGCAATAATAGATAAATAAATTTGGATGGAGGGTTTGGATTATACACACAACAACAGCGATAGCATCCATGATGAATATATCTACCTATGTATGTGGACTGGCAGCTAAGTGACAGCAAGTGAATTGTTTTCAACTGTTTGAATAGGGTGTGCATTTCCAGCTACCAATCTGAACTGGTCTAAACTATACATACGCAAAACTAACTTTGCTTCCCATGTCGGATCAGCCTGTTAGAAAGATAAAAGGAATTGTGCAGATTGTCAACACGGCCAAAAAAAACATGTACTTGCTCCATCATGCATATCAGGAGCTGCAAATTCCAGCTACAGAACAATTTACATGTCTTGGAAATGCCAATTCCGAATTCTGACATTGCAGGAGTATAATCCATCACGACTCACGAGAAGGGAGATGTTTGGCTCGTGACATAAAAAACACAGGAGCATGTCTGCCCAAGTAGAAAAAGCTCCATGGTCATGGCATCACAGGGCATGTAAAGGAGAGAGGGGAGGTCAAGAAACCCAGCCAACCACATGGAGTCGAAGAAGAAGGCCACCGTTGCCATTTAGTACTCCTCGTAATCCCCAAAACAAACAAAAACAGAATCATCGTGAAAAGCAATCAACGTTTTCAAGATAAGCAGCGACAGGCATTTCAAACAAGAAACAATAGAATTCATGCATCATTATAAGGCAGCATTCCGTTGACTCGTAAAAAATTAACCACTTTGATCTATTAGTCCAGATGAGCTCCATTAAGTGAAACCAGCAAACAGAAGCTTTACGTTAAAACAGAAATCTAATACTACGAATAACTCCAGGTTCCAGATTCAGCCCACATTGAATAGTAGTCAGGTTTAAGGTTGTTGGTTTTAGGCCCGGGTGGGAGACGAAAAATTGGGCCGATCGAGCTGGCGAGCGCGCGACAAAATTTTGGGCCGATCGGGTTAGCTCATACCAACCCAGGTCCCTTATATTCTTCATCTGAAGAAGAAAAAATCGTTCTTTGATCTTTCCCCACCCACCGACACCACCTCCATCTCCTCCCGACCCCCTTTGCATCCCGTCTGCCGCCGGCCGATCCCGGCGAGTCCCTGCCCTCCCCGGCACCCTCTCCTACCCCTCTATCGATATGCGGCGCGGAATCACCGGTCTGGAGCCCCACCAGAAACCCTATCCTCCCAAGATCCTGACTTGTCCCCTCCGGCGCCGCCTTGTCTTCCACACCACTGGGTCGGCGATGTCAGTGAAAGGGTCCGGTGGGAGGGGCGCTGCAGATCGTGGCGGCGCAGGAATTGAGCCAGGGAGGCGCGGAGGAACTGCTGCAGGTCGCATGCCCGGAGTTGTTGCTGCCTAAGTCATCACGGAGCTGCTGCCAGCGACTTCCCCAAACTCCTTACCGAGCTGGTGCTGCCGGCGATGTCCCCGGCAGGCTGCTGCCGACCACGACTTCGTCATGCTCCTGCCGGCCACCTCACCAAACCCGCTGCTGCTGGGTGAGCTCCCCTCTCCTCCTCCATGCATTCTTTCTAAAAATGAGTTTCTTTTTATCAAGTTGAGTGTGTTAGTAGTGGAGAAACCATGCATTCACGTTGAGATTTAGTATGATTGCAGATTGAGACATTGTTTTTGATGCCTTGCTCGAACTGGCAACCTGCAGGTCGGTAATATAGGGCTTTTTACTGTATGTGGTGCAGCTTGCCTCTGTCTGCTTTGGTCTGGCATGACCCTGTCGTTGTTTCCAAGCTGCCGGCGGTGGTTCTGGTGAAAGAGTCTTCCGAAGCTAGCTAGCGAAGTTTAGGTGAGTTTCTGGTTCCTCTCTTGAACCAAACGATGCCAATGGCATCATCTACTTCCGGGATTGGTTTAGTTGACTTGAATCAGTGTCTACCTTAAACCAGGTTTTTATCTTCTAGTGTGCCCTTAATGTGCAGCTTGAGTTCTTATTTAAGATGGTTTTGGTATTGCTATGATCTGGACATAATCAAAGTTAGTTGCTTTTTTTTGTGATTCAACAAACATAGCGCTGCTTTATAAAGATGAATTATGCAGCCTTATTGATGCATGTGCTGTTGCTGCAGCTGTTTATGGAAAGATACCCCTAAACCTTGTTGATTTGTTGCCTGACTCGGGAAATGTTGCTCTATGAACTATCCTTGTGTTGATAAGAAAGAATTTTGGAACTGGACCAGACATAAATTGAGGTTCTCGTAATATCCAGCAGCATTTTGGAACCGTAGTTGTATATTGAAATCTGTACTAGCTAAAGTGCCAGCAATATTGAGGTCCTGTAATATCCAGGAGCATTTTGGTCTCCATTTTATTTTGCTCCATTATGTGTTGTCTTCACCTGGGCATATCTATATCATCTCTAGCAGGATATGTACACATAATGAAGTAGCTACTTACCTTTACATACTTGTGCGCCTACTCTGTTTTTTTTCATGGCTACACACACTTATCTTACATGGTTGCCTTGAATGTGAAGAGGTTGGCGTGCTGATAGAACCAGAAGAGGATGCTGATCATCTCCACATGTGTGTCAAGGAGTTTGCCAAAGCTAGCTAGTCGTGTTTAGGTGAGTTTTTGGTTCCTCCCTTAAACCATAAGATGCCAATGGCATCATCTACTTGTGGGCTTTGTTTAGTTGACTTTAATCAATGTCAACCTTAAACCAGGTTTTTATCTTGTGGTGTGGGCTTCATGCGGAGCTTGAGTTCTTATTTAATCTTTGTTTTGTTATTGCTATGATGTGGCTCTTTGTCTTGATAAAGCTGATGTGGACTTAATCGAAGTTAGTTGCTATATTGTGATTCAACTAACACATCGCTGCTTTATAAAGACGAATTATGCAGCCGTATTGATGCCCTGTGATGTTGCTACTGCTGTTTATGGCCCCTGGAACGTGCTGATTTGTTGCCTGACTCTGGAAATGTGTTTATGGCCCCTAAAGCTTTAAAAAACAAAAGCTTGATGAGCGCGGCATCGAAAACGCGAATTCATCGGTGGAGCTGGAGCGGGGAATCCAAAACGCGAAGGGATAATTAATTAATTCGTTGGGAGACAGGCTGGCGGGAGAAAGCACTGACATTGCACCATCGCCATCATGTATGTCCAAGTGGTAAGCAGATTTATCTCGGTACTAAAGAAAATCAGTTCGAGAAAAAAGATTATATATATCATTTGCTAGTTGCGCCGCCGCCAAGCGTCCAAAGTCTTAAGTCGCGAATATTCACGCTGAGCGCACGCGCTATATAGGTATATAGCTCATTTTATACTACTATTTAGAAGACAACAACATGCTCTCCTTATAAGGTGCTCTCAACCTCTCTAGCTTAGCAAGGTGGGACTAAAAATTGCACTCCTTCCACAACCACACAACCAAGGACGTTGCCTGGTTCGGCTATTGGGCCAAACCTGTTCCGTCATTGTTGGGCTGACGTTTTGGCATGCAAAGTATGAACTCTGCTAGTTGTCTTAATAAAATAATCTGAAGATGCTTCTACCATACAAAAGCAATGGACACCGTATGATAATATTGAACTATTTTTCAAGTATACTATTCTCATTTATTTTCCGGCAGGAACATGGGTCCTCTTACGTACTTTACTTCTTCAGAATGTGCACTCTACTAGTTGTCTCAATAAAATAACTGAAAGATGGTTCTACCATACAAACGTAATAAACATTGTAGGGAAATACTGAACTAGTATCACCTACACTCGTCTTTCCGGCAAGAACATGCGATTTACTTTCCTTCTCCGGGTATTCATGCATGTGACAACGTTTTTCTAATACATATGTAGCCCCATATGGGGTATCACACTTATGTACATGCACTCCTCGGCCGACCTCTCCTTCACCTTTGCCGCGTCCTCCTTAGACTCTACGATACTCGCGTTCACCACCGCCGAGGACTCGCAAGAACGACATCGCCCGACATGACGCTTCACTCGCATCGTCCTCTTCTTCTTTCTAATCTCACTTTGCTTCAGTTGAAAAACACATGCACTCACAGTAGACCAATACACGCACACACCCATGCATCAAGAAAAACAAGAGCTTTTCCAAAGACACTTCCCTGGTTGGTTGCCACCCACGCTATATTTTGCTCTTTTTCTTATTTTTTAACTTGGCTAAATACAAGTCACACACATGGTCAAGTCACTAACTAACTTGATGACGCAGCTAGCCGGCGACTCGCCTTCATGCTCACCGCCGAGTCTTCGCGTCTCACGAGCGACTCGCCTTCATATTCGCCACCGGTGTCACGGTTGCGGTGACTCACCTTCATGTCCGCCATTGGTGCCACAGCTCGCCGGTTACTTGCCTTCATGTTGTCATCGATGCCGCACCTTGTCGACTAGTTCGCGACCGGTGACGCTGCTCATCGGCGATTTGCCTTCATGTTCGCCATCGGTGCCACAGCTCGCCTGTTATTTTCCTTCATGTTTTCATCGATGCCGCACCTTGTCGACTAATTCGCGACCGGTGACGCTGCTCACCTGCGACTTGCTTTCATGTTCGCCACCGGTGACGTAGCTCGTCGGCAACTCGCCTTCATGTTCTCTACTGGTGCCGCAGCTCGTGGTGACTTGCCTTCATGCCAATGACCTCCGCACCTTGGCCATCACCTTCTTACCGGGCAGCACACTTTTCTTGGTCGTTGTGGCGCAGCTTGACGGCGATGGAGGCTCGGGCCTCCAACGTACAAGGCGTTGGTACCAAATGTTGGGGCTACACCTCATAGCTCCTCTTCTCCTCTCTAATCTCACTTGCTTCCTTGAAAAAAACGCTGCAACCACACTAGACCAAGACACGCACAAACCCATGCACCAAGGAAGAACAAGAGCTTTGAAAAGACACTTCCTTGATTGCCACCGAGACTATATTTTGCTTTTCTTACCCACGGATTATCTATACAAGTACAAGGATGCAACTTTAAGGTAAAACATATCTAATCATCTAACAATAGAACTAATAACAAGATTAGTTCTAATAGACATCACGCATTCTCGAAAATGGGCCACAATCTCTTGTATGGTCCATGTACAAGTACAAAGATGAGTTCTAAGAGGATGGTATTATAATGGGCAAGCACAAAAACATGAGCAAACACATGTACAAATACAAAGGTGTGTATGCTCGATTTAGGATGCCCGCATTGCGTCGTGTCTGGTCCCCGAGGAAGATCACCATGCATGTCTTGCCAATCGCTGAAACCAAGAGAACGTTGCATCCATCTAAATGAACTTATCAATTTCTTAGAGGATCACCACCAACGGAAGTGGCGCTAGCAATCTAGTGAGATGGCGCAAATTGTACGCCCGTGCGCCATCGATCATTTCAAAACGTCGCCAACACATCAAGTCACGTCACCAGACCCAGGCGTTGCATCAGGTCACGCCTCCTTTGCCAACTCAACTAAATCTGGCACCCAGTGCCCACGCCGGCGTGCCTCCTCTTCTCGTCATGAGAAGTTTGAATTAATCGATGCTTCCCCTAGGTTGAGCCACCCCAGTGAATCCATGCCGCCAGCATGCCAGTCAAGCCACACGAAGTGAGGTATGAAAGTTGCATGTGGAGATGCATGTGAATCAACATAACACCTTGTTTGAGCTGGCTGACTAAACGTGAACTTTCTCTCATGCATTCAGCCTTCAACTCATCAATCGAATGGCCAACTTCATAGCATAATAACTAGCGTGCACACAACATGACATTCTTTGAGATACATGCGTGCAGATGGTTGCACGTCTACATTTCCATCGATACACATGCACACTCCCGTGAACTCTAAAATAATTGTGGCCTAAGCAAGTCTCATATAATAACCGCTTCCTATCATAAAATAAGGACCCATCTCCTAGTATAGCATAAAGATGCTAGCATGTCGCCAAGACGATGGGATGACACATGAAATTATAGGTAAAATCCGTGTGCTACCATAAAATAATGACCCCCCAGACATGCCTCCATCATGACGAGGTCACACATAAAATGACAAGTAATAAGAGCAACCTCTAACGGACTCCGTAAACGGGCCAAAATTGTAAAATTCTAGCGAGAATTCGGTTCGCGAGCGACTGGTCGAGCTAGCGGAGCTGGGCCCGTGAAAATGTTTTCGGTGGCCCGTGAAATCGATCGTTGGGTCGGTGCAAATAGCGACCGGAGAGGAGGACAGGGGTCCAAACCCGCATTTCCTACCACACTGAATCCTAGCTCCGCCGTGGCCCGCACCAATATTCTGCGAGCAATTCCTAGCGGACGAACAACATATCGGTGACATGTCTTCTCGTCGCGGCTACTTCGGGGTTGGAGGAGGGCAATGCGGAGGCGACGGCGGCCGCCCCCACGCCGATGCGGTGACCTCTCTGATGCGGAGCAGAAGCGCATCAAGCCATCCCTCCATGCTCCTCAAGGCGGGGGTGATGGCACTCAAACGGGCGAACCGCGCCCTTTCTCCCTCGCCATCCCTCCATGCTTTCGCGCCGGCATGGTGGCGCTCATCAAGGCCGATGTTGCACGCCGTCGCTGGATCCGAAGCACGTCCTCGTCATCCGCAAGTACGCGCACGCCGGGAGGGTTCCTTGTGCGACCCCGCTCCTCCGTCCCCCACTCCTCCGGCGAGTGGAGCACACCATCCCCCTGCGTGTTGCCATCGTCGTGGCCACCGGCCACTTTGCCAACGACTTCGACGAGGAGCGCTTGGCGTTTGAGATGATGGTGCGCGGGCGGCGCCGGGTTGCTGCGCTTGTTGAAGTGCGTGTGGCCAGGGAGAGTGAGGAGGCACACGTCAACCTCGAGCTCCCTAAAACCTTGCCAACACCTTTGGAATCGCTTAGATCGAAGGTTGTATGCAGAAGTTACAAATCTTGCCAACACCTTTGGAATCGCTTAGATCGAAGGTTGTATGCAGAGTTACAAATCGGAGTCATGCCCCAATTCACGTATTATAGCAAAAAAAAGTGGATAGAAACACCGAAAATACGGACCCTTACATGTCGCCACGATGTCGAGATGACACACGAAATGATAGGTAAAAACTGTCTATTAGCACATAAAGTAAGGACCCGACCATGCCACCACACTTCAAATCACATGCCACACCCACCAATCGCAAGAAGGGCAAGGTTGCCGGGATCCATGGCCGGGAAGGTGAGACGGGAGACGGGAGTAGCCATCTCCAAATATGGCGCCGGAAGCCCATTGGGGCAACCTCCGCACCGCAAGCACACAGGCATGTAGCACTGACGCTTGCCACCCATCTCTAGGTCGACGCCGCCCTCTCCACGTGAGGCTGTAGCCCCTTCCCGAATCCCCCACCTCAGTGTAGGTGCGGTGCTAGGGTTTGGGCCGTCAAGCAGCCTCCGAGGGAGCGACGCGATGGGAGGTTAAATTCTACTTTTTATTCATCTTGAATTTTTTTGGCATGAGACATTTCCTACTTTTTGAACATTCAATTATCAACTACTTTTTACACATCGTTGTCGCTTCATGAAGGAGCTAGCGTCGCTGAGATGCACCCACATATACATTACCGGTGACAAACAACGACTGGTTTCGGTCGCTGTGAAAAGCTAGTAGCTCTTTGTTTATTAACCGGCCTGTGATGGGAAACTACAATCCCCTGCACCCATTTCTTTTGTGGTACTTTCAATTTTTTTAAAAATGTAAACTAGTGACCATATCTTAGAAGTTTTTATAATGTGAGTGACTCGTCACTACATAACGGAGCTAGCATTGCTTGAGATGCACCTATATACATCAGCTGTGTCGGCAGCGACTCGTCTCGGCCGTGGTGAACAGTTGCTAGCTCTTCGTTTATTAACCGGCCGATGAGTTGCTTCACTTGTTATTGTCATCTTTTTTTATTCTTGGCGTCCCTGGTCCTAGCAGGGAGTGGAAGACAGTACCTACGCAATTTCCATTTCCCGCCGCGGCAGCTGAGCTGTACCAATGGAATCCATTCGAGCCAACACTCTCGCTAGTACTGCAGTACTGCTTGGCCCAAGTATATGCTATACGGCTAGCTCAACCTTGTTTTCTCTCTCGCTTTTTTACGATTTAAAAAATAAAGAGGAAAAACATGATTAAGAAATAGTGACGCGATGAACTTTAGAACAGCAAGAAAAATGAAAATTTTGGCATGACCTCATTTGTTTTTCGGACGTCCAGATCACACAGCAAACAATTTATGTGAAGAAAGATAAGAGGTGCATACAGATCATACACTACGGGAATGGCGCGCTGCGCCGACGGTGTGGCGTACGCCGACAGCCAAATGTCGGGGCCGTCGGCGTACGTCCGGTCCAGGGCAGCGGCTCAACGTGACCCTCGGCGTATAAACGCCGTCGGTGTAGAGACGGCTACGCCGACAGCCACCCTCGGCGTACACCTGGCCGTCGGTGTAGCACCAGCATGTCCTCCACTCCCGCCAACGGGGTGGCGCTCGGCGTAGGGCCTGCGTAGACACGCCAGGCGAGCCATGTGGCGCAATACGCCGACGGGGTGACGCTCGGCGTAGGCGCGGCGTAGAAGTCTTCCGGGCAGCCAGGGCACGCCACATGGGATGCTACGCCGGCGGGGTGGCGCTCGATGTTAGCCGGACGGCGCCGGTTACCGTGCTACGCCGAGGGTCGCTACGCCGACGGGTGGGGCCAGCCGTGAGCCCTCTACGCTTACACCGACGGCGACGTCTACGCCGAGGGTCGTGTGTGCTCTGCCGAGGCCGACCTTCCCCGAGGGGCTACGCCGAGGGCCCTCATCGGTGTAGCGTACGCCGAGGGCGAGATCGTGCTACGCCGAGGGTCGGCAGCCGTCGGCATCTACCCCGATTCCTGTAGTGATACAATCAGTCTTGAGATGATCAATAAAACAACACATGCATCAGGTTGCCCATGCATTGAAACCATATACACGTCAAGCTAATGAAGGTGCTAGCCAAGAGTCCGACTGCTGCTTGGAGACCAACAGACAACGCTTGGAGACGTCCTTCTCCCCAAGGTCGTTCCAGCCAGGTTGCATCGAAGCAATGCATCAGGCCCCCTGCTATCCTAGGACAAAAACAAGAAATGATGGTCAGCTCCTCTAGAGCAGATTTCGCAATAATAGATAAATAAATTTGGATGGAGGGTTTGGATTATACACACAACAACAGCGATAGCATCCATGATGAATATATCTACCTATGTATGTGGACTGGCAGCTAAGTGACAGCAAGTGAATTGTTTTCAACTGTTTGAATAGGGTGTGCATTTCCAGCTACCAATCTGAACTGGTCTAAACTATACATACGCAAAACTAACTTTGCTTCCCATGTCGGATCAGCCTGTTAGAAAGATAAAAGGAATTGTGCAGATTGTCAACACGGCCAAAAAAAACATGTACTTGCTCCATCATGCATATCAGGAGCTGCAAATTCCAGCTACAGAACAATTTACATGTCTTGGAAATGCCAATTCCGAATTCTGACATTGCAGGAGTATAATCCATCACGACTCACGAGAAGGGAGATGTTTGGCTCGTGACATAAAAAACACAGGAGCATGTCTGCCCAAGTAGAAAAAGCTCCATGGTCATGGCATCACAGGGCATGTAAAGGAGAGAGGGGAGGTCAAGAAACCCACCCAACCACATGGAGTCGAAGAAGAAGGCCACCGTTGCCATTTAGTACTCCTCGTAATCCTCAAAACAAACAAAAAGAGAATCATCAGAAAAGCAATCAACGTTTTCAAGATAAGCAGCGACAGGCATTTCAAACAAGAAACAATAGAATTCATGCATCATTATAAGGCAGCATTCCGTTGACTCGTAAAAAATTAACCACTTTGATCTATTAGTCCAGATGAGCTCCATTAAGTGAAACCAGCAAACAGAAGCTTTACGTTAAAACAGAAATCTAATACTACGAATAACTCCAGGTTCCAGATTCAGCCCACATTGAATAGTAGTCAGGTTTAAGGTTGTTGGTTTTAGGCCCGGGTGGGAGACGAAAAATTGGGCCGATCGAGCTGGCGAGCGCGCGACAAAATTTTGGGCCGATCGGGTTAGCTCATACCAACCCAGGTCCCTTATATTCTTCATCTGAAGAAGAAAAAATCGTTCTTTGATCTTTCCCCACCCACCGACACCACCTCCATCTCCTCCCGACCCCCTTTGCATCCCGTCTGCCGCCGGCCGATCCCGGCGAGTCCCTGCCCTCCCCGGCACCCTCTCCTACCCCTCTATCGATATGCGGCGCGGAATCACCGGTCTGGAGCCCCACCAGAAACCCTATCCTCCCAAGATCCTGACTTGTCCCCTCCGGCGCCGCCTTGTCTTCCACACCACTGGGTCGGCGATGTCAGTGAAAGGGTCCGGTGGGAGGGGCGCTGCAGATCGTGGCGGCGCAGGAATTGAGCCAGGGAGGCGCGGAGGAACTGCTGCAGGTCGCATGCCCGGAGTTGTTGCTGCCTAAGTCATCACGGAGCTGCTGCCAGCGACTTCCCCAAACTCCTTACCGAGCTGGTGCTGCCGGCGATGTCCCCGGCAGGCTGCTGCCGACCACGACTTCGTCATGCTCCTGCCGGCCACCTCACCAAACCCGCTGCTGCTGGGTGAGCTCCCTCTCCTCCTCCATGCATTCTTTCTAAAAATGAGTTTCTTTTTATCAAGTTGAGTGTGTTAGTAGTGGAGAAACCATGCATTCACGTTGAGATTTAGTATGATTGCAGATTGAGACATTGTTTTTGATGCCTTGCTCGAACTGGCAACCTGCAGGTCGGTAATATAGGGCTTTTTACTGTATGTGGTGCAGCTTGCCTCTGTCTGCTTTGGTCTGGCATGACCCTGTCGTTGTTTCCAAGCTGCCGGCGGTGGTTCTGGTGAAAGAGTCTTCCGAAGCTAGCGAGCGAAGTTTAGGTGAGTTTCTGGTTCCTCTCTTGAACCAAACGATGCCAATGGCATCATCTACTTCCGGGATTGGTTTAGTTGACTTGAATCAGTGTCTACCTTAAACCAGGTTTTTATCTTCTAGTGTGCCCTTAATGTGCAGCTTGAGTTCTTATTTAAGATGGTTTTGGTATTGCTATGATCTGGACATAATCAAAGTTAGTTGCTTTTTTTGTGATTCAACAAACATAGCGCTGCTTTATAAAGATGAATTATGCAGCCTTATTGATGCATGTGCTGTTGCTGCAGCTGTTTATGGAAAGATACCCCTAAACCTTGTTGATTTGTTGCCTGACTCGGGAAATGTTGCTCTATGAACTATCCTTGTGTTGATAAGAAAGAATTTTGGAACTGGACCAGACATAAATTGAGGTTCTGTAATATCCAGCAGCATTTTGGAACCGTGTTGTATATTGAAATCTGTACTAGCTAAAGTGCCAGCAATATTGAGGTCCTGTAATATCCAGGAGCATTTTGGTCTCCATTTTATTTTGCTCCATTATGTGTTGTCTTCACCTGGGCATATCTATATCATCTCTAGCAGGATATGTACACATAATGAAGTAGCTACTTACCTTTACATACTTGTGCGCCTACTCTGTTTTTTTCATGGCTACACACACTTATCTTACATGGTTGCCTTGAATGTGAAGAGGTTGGCGTGCTGATAGAACCAGAAGAGGATGCTGATCATCTCCACATGTGTGTCAAGGAGTTTGCCAAAGCTAGCTAGTCGTGTTTAGGTGAGTTTTTGGTTCCTCCCTTAAACCATAAGATGCCAATGGCATCATCTACTTGTGGGCTTTGTTTAGTTGACTTTAATCAATGTCAACCTTAAACCAGGTTTTTATCTTGTGGTGTGGGCTTCATGCGGAGCTTGAGTTCTTATTTAATCTTTGTTTTGTTATTGCTATGATGTGGCTCTTTGTCTTGATAAAGCTGATGTGGACTTAATCGAAGTTAGTTGCTATATTGTGATTCAACTAACACATCGCTGCTTTATAAAGACGAATTATGCAGCCGTATTGATGCCCGTGATGTTGCTACTGCTGTTTATGGCCCCTGGAACGTGCTGATTTGTTGCCTGACTCTGGAAATGTGTTTATGGCCCCTAAAGCTTTAAAAAAACAAAAGCTTGATGAGCGCGGCATCGAAAACGCGAATTCATCGGTGGAGCTGGAGCGGGGAATCCAAAACGCGAAGGGATAATTAATTAATTCGTTGGGAGACAGGCTGGCGGGAGAAAGCACTGACATTGCACCATCGCCATCATGTATGTCCAAGTGGTAAGCAGATTTATCTCGGTACTAAAGAAAATCAGTTCAGAAAAAAAAAGATTATATATATCATTTGCTAGTTGCGCCGTCGCCAAGCGTCCAAAGTCTTAAGTCGCGAATATTCACGCGAGCGCACGCGCTATATAGGTATATAGCTCATTTTATACTACTATTTAGAAGACAACAACATGCTCTCCTTATAAGGTGCTCTCAACCTCTCTAGCTTAGCAAGGTGGGACTAAAAAATTGCACTCCTTCCACAACCACACAACCAAGGACGTTGCCTGGTTCGGCTATTGGGCCAAACCTGTTCCGTCATTGTTGGGCTGACGTTTTGGCATGCAAAGTATGAACTCTGCTAGTTGTCTTAATAAAATAATCTGAAGATGCTTCTACCATACAAAAGCAATGGACACCGTATGATAATATTGAACTATTTTTCAAGTATACTATTCTCATTTATTTTCCGGCAGGAACATGGGTCCTCTTACGTACTTTACTTCTTCAGAATGTGCACTCTACTAGTTGTCTCAATAAAATAACTGAAAGATGGTTCTACCATACAAACGTAATAAACATTGTAGGGAAATACTGAACTAGTATCACCTACACTCGTCTTTCCGGCAAGAACATGCGATTTACTTTCCTTCTCCGGGTATTCATGCATGTGACAACGTTTTTCTAATACATATGTAGCCCCATATGGGGTATCACACTTATGTACATGCACTCCTCGGCCGACCTCTCCTTCACCTTTGCCGCGTCCTCCTTAGACTCTACGATACTCGCGTTCACCACCGCCGAGGACTGCAAGAACGACATCGCCCGACATGACGCTTCACTCGCATCGTCCTCTTCTTCTTTCTAATCTCACTTGCTTCAGTTGAAAAACACATGCACTCACAGTAGACCAATACACGCACACACCCATGCATCAAGAAAAAACAAGAGCTTTTCCAAAGACACTTCCCTGGTTGGTTGCCACCCACGCTATATTTTGCTCTTTTTCTTATTTTTTAACTTGGCTAAATACAAGTCACACACATGGTCAAGTCACTAACTAACTTGATGACGCAGCTAGCCAGCGACTCGCCTTCATGCTCACCGCCAGTGCTGCGTCTCACGAGCGACTCGCCTTCATATTCGCCACCAGTGTCACAGTTTGCGGTGACTCACCTTCATGTCCGCCATTGGTGCCACAGCTCGCCGGTTACTTGCCTTCATGTTGTCATCGATGCCGCACCTTGTCGACTAGTTCGCGACCGGTGACGCTGCTCATCGGCGATTTGCCTTCATGTTCGCCATCGGTGCCACGGCTCGCTCTGTTATTTTCCTTCATGTTTTCATCGATGCCGCACCTTGTCGACTAATTCGCGACCGGTGACGCTGCTCACCTGCGACTTGCTTTCATGTTCGCCACCGGTGACGTAGCTCGTCGGCAACTCGCCTTCATGTTCTCTACCTGGTGCCGCAGCTCGTGGTGACTTGCCTTCATGCCAATGACCTCCGCACCTTGGCCATCACCTTCTTACCGGGCAGCACACTTTTCTTGGTCGTTGTGGCGCGGCTTGACGGCGATGGAGGCTCGGGCCTCCAACGTACAAGGCGTTGGTACCAAATGTTGGGGCTACACCTCATAGCTCCTCTTCTCCTCTCTAATCTCACTTGCTTCCTTGAAAAAACGCTGCAACCACACTAGACCAAGACACGCACAAACCCATGCACCAAGGAAGAACAAGAGCTTTGAAAAGACACTTCCTTGATTGCCACCGAGACTATATTTTGCTTTTCTTACCCACGGATTATCTATACAAGTACAAGGATGCAACTTTAAGGTAAAACATATCTAATCATCTAACAATAGAACTAATAACAAGATTAGTTCTAATAGACATCACGCATTCTCGAAAATGGGCCACAATCTCTGTATGGTCCATGTACAAGTACAAAGATGAGTTCTAAGAGGATGGTATTATAATGGGCAAGCACAAAAACATGAGCAAACACATGTACAAATACAAAGGTGTGTATGCTCGATTTAGGATGCCCGCATTGCGTCGTGCTGGTCCCCGAGGAAGATCACCATGCATGTCTTGCCAATCGCCGAAACCAAGAGAACGTTGCATCCATCTAAATGAACTTATCAATTTCTTAGAGGATCACCACCAACGGAAGTGGCGCTAGCAATCTAGTGAGATGGCGCAAATTGTACGCCCGTGCGCCATCGATCATTTCAAAACGTCGCCAACACATCAAGTCACGTCACCAGACCCAGGCGTTGCATCGGGTCACGCCTCCTTTGCCAACTCAACTAAATCGGCACCCGGTGCCCACGCCGGCGTGCCTCCTCTTCTCGTCATGAGAAGGTTGAATTAATCGATGCTTCCCCTAGGTTGAGCCACCCCGGTGAATCCATGCCGCCAGCATGCCAGTCAAGCCACACGAAGTGAGGTATGAAAGTTGCATGTGGAGATGCATGTGAATCAACATAACACCTTGTTTGAGCTGGCTGACTAAACGTGAACTTTCTCTCATGCATTCAGCCTTCAACTCATCAATCGAATGGCCAACTTCATAGCATAATAACTAGCGTGCACACAACATGACATTCTTTGAGATACATGCGTGCGGATGGTTGCACGTCTACATTTCCATCGATACACATGCACACTCCCGTGAACTCTAAAATAATTGTGGCCTAAGCAAGTCTCATATAATAACCGCTTCCTATCATAAAATAAGGACCCATCTCCTAGTATAGCATAAAGATGCTAGCATGTCGCCAAGACGATGGGATGACACATGAAATTATAGGTAAAATCCGTGTGCTACCATAAAATAATGACCCCCCCAGCATGCCTCCATCATGACGAGGTCACACATAAAATGACAAGTAATAAGAGCAACCTCTAACGGACTCTGTAAACGGGCCAAAATTGTAAAATTCTAGCGAGAATTCAGTTTCGCGAGCGACTGGTCGAGCTAGCGGAGCTGGGCCCGTGAAAATGTTTTCGGTGGCCCGTGAAATCGATCGTTGGGTCGGTGCAAATAGCGACCGGAGAGGAGGACAGGGGTCCAAACCCGCATTTCCTACCACACTGAATCCTAGCTCCGCCGTGGCCCGCACCAATATTCTGGCGAGCAATTCCTAGCGGACGAACAACATATCAGTGACATGTCTTCCTGTCGCAGCTACTTCGGGGTTGGAGGAGGGCAATGCGGAGGCGACGGCGACTGCCCCCACGCCGATGCGGTGACCTCTCTGATGCGGAGCAGAAGCGCATCAAGCCATCCCTCCATGCTCCTCAAGGCGGGGGTGATGGCACTCAAACGGGCGAACCGCGCCCTTTCTCCCTCGCCATCCCTCCATGCTTTCGCGCCGGCATGGTGGCGCTCATCAAGGCCGATGTTGCACGCCGTCGCTGGATCCGAAGCACGTCCTCGTCATCCGCAAGTACGCGCACGCCGGGAGGGTTCCTTGTGCGACCCCGCTCCTCCGTCCCCCCACTCCTCCGGCGAGTGGAGCACACCATCCCCCCTGCGTGTTGCCATCGTCGTGGCCACCGGCCACTTTGCCAACGACTTCGACGAGGAGCGCTTGGCGTTTGAGATGATGGTGCGCGGGGCGGCGCCGGGTTGCTGCGCTTGTTGAAGTGCGTGTGGCCGGGGAGAGTGAGGAGGCACACGTCAACCTCGAGCTCCCTAAAACCTTGCCAACACCTTTGGAATCGCTTAGATCGAAGGTTGTATGCAGAAGTTACAAATCTTGCCAACACCTTTGGAATCGCTTAGATCGAAGGTTGTATGCAGAAGTTACAAATCGGAGTCATGCCCCAATTCACGTATTATAGCAAAAAAAAAGTGGATAGAAACACTGAAAATACGGACCCTTACATGTCGCCACGATGTCGAGATGACACACGAAATGATAGGTAAAAACTGTCTATTAGCACATAAAGTAAGGACCCGACCATGCCACCACACTTCAAATCACATGCCACACCCACCAATCGCAAGAAGGGCAAGGTTGCCGGGATCCATGGCCGGGAAGGTGAGACGGGAGACGGGAGTAGCCATCTCCAAATATGGCGCCGGAAGCCCATTGGGGCAACCTCCGCACTGCAAGCACACAGCATGTAGCACTGACGCTTGCCACCCATCTCTAGGTCGACGCCGCCCTCTCCACGTGAGGCTGTAGCCCCTTCCCGAATCCCCCACCTCAGTGTAGGTGCGGTGCTAGGGTTTGGGCCGTCAAGCAGCCTCCGAGGGAGCGACGCGATGGGAGGTTAAATTCTACTTTTTATTCATCTTGAATTTTTTTGGCATGAGACATTTCCTACTTTTTGAACATTCAATTATCAACTACTTTTTACACATCGTTGTCGCTTCATGAAGGAGCTAGCGTCGCTGAGATGCACCCACATATACATTACCGGTGACAAACAACGACTGGTTTCGGTCGCTGTGAAAAGCTAGTAGCTCTTTGTTTATTAACCGGCCTGTGATGGGAAACTACAATCCCCTGCACCCATTTCTTTTGTGGTACTTTCAATTTTTTTAAAAATGTAAACTAGTGACCATATCTTAGAAGTTTTTATAATGTGAGTGACTCGTCACTACATAACGGAGCTAGCATTGCTGAGATGCACCTATATACATCAGCTGTGTCAGCAGCGACTCGTCTCGGCCGTGGTGAACAGTTGCTAGCTCTTCGTTTATTAACTGGCCGATGAGTTGCTTCACTTGTTATTGTCATCTTTTTTTATTCTTGGCGTCCCTGGTCCTAGCAGGGAGTGGAAGACAGTACCTACGCAATTTCCATTTCCCGCCGCGGCAGCTGAGCTGTACCAATGGAATCCATTCGAGCCAACACTCTCGCTAGTACTGCAGTACTGCTTGGCCCAAGTATATGCTATACGGCTAGCTCAACCTTGTTTTCTCTCTGCTTTTTTTACGATTTAAAAAAATAAAGAGGAAAAACATGATTAAGAAATAGTGACGCGATGAACTTTAGAACAGCAAGAAAAATGAAAATTTTGGCATGACCTCATTTGTTTTTCGGACGTCCAGATCACACAGCAAACAATTTATGTGAAGAAAGATAAGAGGTGCATACAGATCATACACTACAGGAATGGCGCGCTGCGCCGACGGTGTGGCGTACGCCGACAGCCAAATGTCGGGGCCGTCGGCGTACGTCCGGTCCAGGGCAGCGGCTCAACGTGACCCTCGGCGTATAAACGCCGTCGGTGTAGAGACGGCTACGCCGACAGCCACCCTCGGCGTACACCTGGCCGTCGGTGTAGCACCGAGCATGTCCTCCACTCCCGCCAACGGGGTGGCGCTCGGCGTAGGGCCTGCGTAGACACGCCAGGCGAGCCATGTGGCGCAATACGCCGACGGGGTGACGCTCGGCGTAGGCGCGGCGTAGAAGTCTTCCGGGCAGCCAGGGCACGCCACATGGGATGCTACGCCGGCGGGGTGGCGCTCGATGTTAGCCGGACGGCGCCGGTTACCGTGCTACGCCGAGGGTCGCTACGCCGACGGGTGGGGCCAGCCGTGAGCCCTCTACGCTTACACCGACGGCGACGTCTACGCCGAGGGTCGTGTGTGCTCTGCCGAGGCCGACCTTCCCCGAGGGGCTACGCCGAGGGCCCTCATCGGTGTAGCGTACGCCGAGGGCGAGATCGTGCTACGCCGAGGGTCGGCAGCCGTCGGCATCTACCCCGATTCCTGTAGTGATACAATCAGTCTTGAGATGATCAATAAAACAACACATGCATCAGGTTGCCCATGCATTGAAACCATATACACGTCAAGCTAATGAAGGTGCTAGCCAAGAGTCCGACTGCTGCTTGGAGACCAACAGACAACGCTTGGAGACGTCCTTCTCCCCAAGGTCGTTCCAGCCAGGTTGCATCGAAGCAATGCATCAGGCCCCCTGCTATCCTAGGACAAAAACAAGAAATGATGGTCAGCTCCTCTAGAGCAGATTTCGCAATAATAGATAAATAAATTTGGATGGAGGGTTTGGATTATACACACAACAACAGCGATAGCATCCATGATGAATATATCTACCTATGTATGTGGACTGGCAGCTAAGTGACAGCAAGTGAATTGTTTTCAACTGTTTGAATAGGGTGTGCATTTCCAGCTACCAATCTGAACTGGTCTAAACTATACATACGCAAAACTAACTTTGCTTCCCATGTCGGATCAGCCTGTTAGAAAGATAAAAGGAATTGTGCAGATTGTCAACACGGCCAAAAAAAACATGTACTTGCTCCATCATGCATATCAGGAGCTGCAAATTCCAGCTACAGAACAATTTACATGTCTTGGAAATGCCAATTCCGAATTCTGACATTGCAGGAGTATAATCCATCACGACTCACGAGAAGGGAGATGTTTGGCTCGTGACATAAAAAACACAGGAGCATGTCTGCCCAAGTAGAAAAAGCTCCATGGTCATGGCATCACAGGGCATGTAAAGGAGAGAGGGGAGGTCAAGAAACCCAGCCAACCACATGGAGTCGAAGAAGAAGGCCACCGTTGCCATTTAGTACTCCTCGTAATCCCCAAAACAAACAAAAACAGAATCATCAGAAAAGCAATCAACGTTTTCAAGATAAGCAGCGACAGGCATTTCAAACAAGAAACAATAGAATTCATGCATCATTATAAGGCAGCATTCCGTTGACTCGTAAAAAATTAACCACTTTGATCTATTAGTCCAGATGAGCTCCATTAAGTGAAACCAGCAAACAGAAGCTTTACGTTAAAACAGAAATCTAATACTACGAATAACTCCAGGTTCCAGATTCAGCCCACATTGAATAGTAGTCAGGTTTAAGGTTGTTGGTTTTAGGCCCGGGTGGGAGACGAAAAATTGGGCCGATCGAGCTGGCGAGCGCGCGACAAAATTTTGGGCCGATCGGGTTAGCTCATACCAACCCAGGTCCCTTATATTCTTCATCTGAAGAAGAAAAAATCGTTCTTTGATCTTTCCCCACCCACCGACACCACCTCCATCTCCTCCCGACCCCCTTTGCATCCCGTCTGCCGCCGGCCGATCCCGGCGAGTCCCTGCCCTCCCCGGCACCCTCTCCTACCCCTCTATCGATATGCGGCGCGGAATCACCGGTCTGGAGCCCCACCAGAAACCCTATCCTCCCAAGATCCTGACTTGTCCCCTCCGGCGCCGCCTTGTCTTCCACACCACTGGGTCGGCGATGTCAGTGAAAGGGTCCGGTGGGAGGGGCGCTGCAGATCGTGGCGGCGCAGGAATTGAGCCAGGGAGGCGCGGAGGAACTGCTGCAGGTCGCATGCCCGGAGTTGTTGCTGCCTAAGTCATCACGGAGCTGCTGCCAGCGACTTCCCCAAACTCCTTACCGAGCTGGTGCTGCCGGCGATGTCCCCGGCAGGCTGCTGCCGACCACGACTTCGTCATGCTCCTGCCGGCCACCTCACCAAACCCGCTGCTGCTGGGTGAGCTCCCTCTCCTCCTCCATGCATTCTTTCTAAAAATGAGTTTCTTTTTATCAAGTTGAGTGTGTTAGTAGTGGAGAAACCATGCATTCACGTTGAGATTTAGTATGATTGCAGATTGAGACATTGTTTTTGATGCCTTGCTCGAACTGGCAACCTGCAGGTCGGTAATATAGGGCTTTTTACTGTATGTGGTGCAGCTTGCCTCTGTCTGCTTTGGTCTGGCATGACCCTGTCGTTGTTTCCAAGCTGCCGGCGGTGGTTCTGGTGAAAGAGTCTTCCGAAGCTAGCGAGCGAAGTTTAGGTGAGTTTCTGGTTCCTCTCTTGAACCAAACGATGCCAATGGCATCATCTACTTCCGGGATTGGTTTAGTTGACTTGAATCAGTGTCTACCTTAAACCAGGTTTTTATCTTCTAGTGTGCCCTTAATGTGCAGCTTGAGTTCTTATTTAAGATGGTTTTGGTATTGCTATGATCTGGACATAATCAAAGTTAGTTGCTTTTTTTTGTGATTCAACAAACATAGCGCTGCTTTATAAAGATGAATTATGCAGCCTTATTGATGCATGTGCTGTTGCTGCAGCTGTTTATGGAAAGATACCCCTAAACCTTGTTGATTTGTTGCCTGACTCGGGAAATGTTGCTCTATGAACTATCCTTGTGTTGATAAGAAAGAATTTTGGAACTGGACCAGACATAAATTGAGGTTCTGTAATATCCAGCAGCATTTTGGAACCGTGTTGTATATTGAAATCTGTACTTCGCGTGTGTGTGGTGATGTGTGTATTTGATGGAGTAGCATGGTGTAGTGATTGGATAGTGACAATATGTTCAATATCTGTTATTACTTTGCATTTCTTTTTCTACCTCACTAGGGATAAAGTGAATGCACGTGATATATTCATCATGTGACAATAATGATGATCTTGTTTGTTCAAGGTACATATTTGATATTCAAACATCGTGTCAAAGTACTTATTACTATGCTCTGTTAATTCTTAGTACGAGAGGGGTGGAGTTTCTTTCTTGTGGAGTATAAAAGAGATGTGTTGCATCATCTCTATGTTAGGATGTGATGCCCATATTAATTCTAAACTCACATATAATATTATTTGTACCTTGATATCTCATTGATAGATTGTTTTTTGTCCACCACAACTTTAAGAGAGAATAGTCAAGTGAACTCATGAACCCCGGTCTACTTTTTATCATTATAAACACCTTTATATTGCATTTATGTTGTTTTCTATTTGATGTACTATTTTAATCCGAAAATACAAAAATATTTACTTTTTTATAGTACATGGTAACTTAGAGACATGGTAAAGTTGGGGGAAGATGGAAAACTGGAGTGCAGGTGGCAAATTGGAGGTGTGATGGTAAATTAGAGTGATGGAAAATTGGCGTGGAAATGGAAACATCGCAGTGCATTTTCATAGATCTTTATGTGATGTAAATTAGAGGGTAGACGGTAAATTGGAGGAGATGATAACATCGCAGAGTCCTTTTGATATGGAGATTTTGTTGTCAGCTCTTTTGTATTATCGATAGAATTGGTCAGAGATAAATATTCACATCAAGTCAAAGAAATAAGTAACATATTTAAATAACCGATTAAATGTTTCAGGTATTATTTACAAATTTCTCAGTGAGAACTCATTGATTTCAAAAACAAACAATTGCTGAAATTTCTCAATACTTGCCTTCAGTAGGTAGGGGAGAACTTTATTCAACCTTGCTTAACCTGACGTGAAGAAGATGACTTGCATTGTGTTCTGTAGTGTGAAACCCCTTGCCACCAAGTGTTTCATCGTATTTTCTTTACGTGCTTTCACTTAATATACGTTCGGTTGGCTTTTTATTTCTAGTGAAATTGCACAAAACTAATTAACAAAGATGGCTCATGTACCCACCTCTTAATTTTTTCTTGTACTTGTAATTTCTCAACTCGTAGTTATTCATAGGTACGAGTAGTGTGCATTGACATGTGTACTAATTAAAGGAATAAAGAGGAGGATTGGTCTACGTGGGAACAGAAGCCAATATAGCCTTGAGAACTAAATATGAAAGGTATTTCCACAAACACTAGTAAGACTAGTCATAGTGGGAAGTAACATAGAGTAGTAACGTGCACATGTTACTACTCTATGTTACTACTTTCATAGTGGTTAGTAACATCAAAGTAGTATCATATATGTCTTCATTAATTAGCTTATAGACTCATTGTATCTTGAGAAGTGTGATGTTACAGCTATGTTACTCCATCCTTCTCTCTCCTCATTAACTCACTACCACATAAGCAAATTTGCTGAGTTGGACACTTAGTTACTAGTGAAGTTACTCCCACTATGAGTAGTCTAAAGGAGGTTTTTACTTATTTATGTCATTCGGTTATAGATGTGTCTGAGGTAAGCCTAGCAGTGGTCCTATAACTAAATCAAACCTAGACCATACATAATCAGCCTGGGGTTAACTAAGCTACATCAGTCAGCCCTCAAAACTAAAAGTAAACCAAACTGTGTATTGTGTTCACCCAAAAAAAAACCAAGCAGCTTACCAATCCATGGGGTCAACCTGTTTTATTGTTTTGTGGTTAAAATGTTGATGAAGGTCACGTAAAAGTTGACGCGCTTGTAGTCTATCTAAGTTAGTCACGTCCCACGGCAAGCATGCACCACAAACTAGCTCGTATAGGAAGAAGTAAAAAAGCTTTTTTTTTTTAAACGAAAAAGCCTTTGCCTTATTAATATAGGAGAAGCAAACAAGGGGATGGCAAGAGCCAAAAAAGAAAAAGACAAAGGCCCGGAAAGAAAAACCCGCCCGGAAAGGAACAAAACAAAACAATCGGTCAGCCTAAAAAGCTCCGCCAGGTTCTTCGCGTCGGCAAGGATCCAATCCTTTCCTTCTTCAATGATCTTCTCCATAACAATCGAGGGCAAGGAAGATTTCTTGTTGAAGACTCTCTCATTTCTCTCTTTCCAAATCTCCCAGCTGATAAGCATGATTGAAGTTCGTAGACCTTTGGGAGAGGAGGTGGGGGTTTTAGCGATAGCATGCCAATAGTCTATCACTTTAGATCTTCCCGCACCGAGGCAGCGGATAAGGTCCGGACAATCCAGCCAGGAAGCCGCGGCATTCCAAATTCTCTTAGAGAAGCGGCATTCGAAGAGCAAGTGCCAAGCTGTTTCAGGAGAGCATCTGCATAGCTGACAAGTAGGTTGATGTGGCCAACCTTGTTTGGCGAGTCGGTCAGCAGTCCAGAGGCGGTTTTGTACCGCAAGCCATGCAAAGAAACGACATTTCGATGGGGCCCAAGTCTTCCAAACGATGTTACCAAACGAGCAAGGCAAAGCAAAAAAGAACTGGGCTTTGTAGGCAGAGCTGGCCGAATCTTCAGTGCTTGGAGCTAGTTGGACAGCCGAAAGAAGATCCCAAAGACGAACATATTGCTCTATATGCTCGACGGTGAAAGCCCCAACCGAAATGTCAACCACCTAGTTATATCCTTCAAGGGCATCTCGAACAGTCCGATTTTTCCTCTTTGACGCCACATATATTAGAGGGGCCAGGTCTTTAGGTGGGGTGCCATTGAGCCAGGAAGAAGACCAGAAGAAGTAAAAAGCTAGTCGCACTTGCACGTGGAACGCATAGAAACGCGGTCCTGCCATAGGATCGTAACCTGCAAGCTGCTCGGACCCGTCCCCAAAACTGGATGTTAACTCTTAAGCCAAGTTTCGAAATTGTTTGGACCTATAACCAGTCATACCCGACCATTTTTCTCTTGAACCCTAACTAACCCCAACAAACGACGCACTAGGCCCATTCCCACCCAAACTAGTCAAACCAAAAAGAGGAACTAAACCTTTCAACATGTTTAGTACCGTACTATTTATAAACGGTTACAGTTGTGTCCTGGGATTACATAAACCAGACTCTTGACCACTAGCAGCCTTGTCCTGCAAAGGGAACATGGGCGGTTAACCTTGCCTCATCCAAACTCTGATATTCTAAATGCACGGCTCAAACTGGATAGCCTTCTGATGTTTAATGATCAATTAGCTTAATGCACGCACTACTTATCTTACCTTGTTGCTCTATCAATCCAACCCAAAGAAGAAGAAAATACAGGTTGATCGATCATATCTATTTTTCAGCCTCACATCGTTTGCTAGACCAGATCGATCATGCAACATTGGATAAAACGGTCGATCAAGAGAAACTTGAATCAATATTGATATGTGCAAGAAGAAAAAATGATTAGTATGCCAAAAGAAAACTAAAAAAACAACTGACCAATCCAGTCCCCGCGGTTTCGAGCCCACCAAACCTTCATGCACGCCTCCCACGTCTGATGCACCATGCCTCCTGCATCGCTGACTCGGCTGGGATCCCTCTCGTCTGCCCATTTAAGAAAATTATCATTATCAATAGAACTATGGTGAGTACTAGGACATATGACAAATACAACATATTACGGATGACAGAAACAAATGTAAAATTAAAAGAGGGGGACTGGAAGAAGAAGAATAATCAATAGAGTATTGATGTATCAGCAGCACGTCGCCTCTCCTTGCTTCGAAAAGTACTCGTGGAGGCAATTCCGAGGGAGAGTGCCAGAAGAATAAGATTATGGGTGCTAATTTTGTTTCTCTTGTATGTTTGTTGGGAGCGATGGCGGCCGAGATCCGTGGTGCCACGTATTCATGTAGAGGAGAGAGTTTTCTTGATTCCTTGGTTTGTGGTTTCACCTAATTCAAGTTCTGATTGCATCCATGGTGGTAATCAATCAGTTTTATGTGAGCGCATTGTAGCATTCACGGGGTAAAGGCGGCAACCACTACATACGAGAGGGATGTAGTTGTGACCGTTATCCTTCGTTTCCTTCAACTATCAGTTCACCTTGATAATATCCATTCAGTTATTTTGTTTCCTAAAATCTTGGTGATTAGTTTCCTTAGAGCAAGTACAATAGAGTCTAGTCAGCTGACTATAAGACATTAAATAATATATTTTAGATGAGTTGGAGGAGAGAGAAGATGAGAGAGAAGGGAGGTGGGCTACTATGCAATAGCCAGCTCTTGCACGTGCTCCTAGGTACTTTGTGAGAGTGAAAGGTGGGCCATATGTTAGTAAAAGTGTTTCATTCTTATAGCCAACTATTATACATGTTGGCTATATGATGACTACAAATGATATGACATCTTGTTATAGCCAGCAGGTGGCTATACTATTGGAATTGCTCTTAGTTGCTTACTAGTGCAAATCCATCGGATGCTTCAAGACTTAATTGTAAGTTTGGCTAGGGGTCTAGTCAGCACTAGTAAGCACTGGACAGATTTCATCCCATTAAGTTGCTTATTAGACTATTTGACCCATTTGACTAACTAACTCAGTCATTGTGTTTCGTAAAACTGTCACAATTAATATGCATGTATAGCAAGGCTTTCGTATGTTGGATATAGTCGCTGTATAACTTTTGGCCCTTAATATGCTGCCTTTAACTTCATACTAATGTTCTGAACTAAGAAAAACGCATTGTTGTTGGCTTAATGGAAAATTTGTGCTAATGCTATATATGTCTGCTTGTTAACCAAAATGGTCACATCGATACAGCGGACTGCAACCAGTGGATCACACTTGCCTGACGGTTGTGCATTTGCTCTGCTTCTGCAACCGCCATCCATCTATGATGACGAAATTGTCGATCTAGTCGATACAGCTCCAGAGTCTAGCGACCAGTATGCGGACGAATCTGAGTCACCTAAAATTTTGATCAGCCAGAAAGTAGTGAAAAGATCCGAAGTTAAGAACAGTAGGATACACTGAAACTTCTTTTGAGAGAGACATGGTGCATTACCTTGTTGATCAGGATAAGCTCTCGTCAGCAGCCGTTCGGATATCAAATCTACGACACAGTGCCTGCATCTCCTCTCGGACTGCCCTCCTTGCACACGGCTGCCACACAATGCCTAAGTATAAAATGCACGTGCTCCTGCATGTGGTATGTTCCACCATTCTTCATACTTATAGACAGGAGGCTAAAGTTGAGTTTTCATTTAAATATAAAAACTTGGTGCCCACTTTTTGTTCACATTGCTTAGCTTGTAATGTGGTTTGCAGAGAAGGCAAATGTTCAGATTCATTTTCACTCTATTGAGTTCTGCATTACTAAACTTGCTAGCTATAGCTCACAATATGTGCTTTAGTCTCTGATTTTCCTTTTGCAGTGTGCTAGATGCATCGATAGTTGCATTGCATGCCAATAAAATGCTGTGTGTATTTGAAATGTTTTAAACAAGTTCAGACTGAAAGCTAAAATTCCTCTCTTCTTACTACTTGATACTATATATGAAAGGAGCTAACTCTTTTCTTCTAGTTATGTATCAAAGAAGGATGATACACTAGATCCAGTACGTGTTCAAAAGTAGTAAATTAAGAGGTGCAAGTAGATAAAACGATTAGTACAAGGCATCTACACGTACTCGTGTTATATTCCTAATGAAAAAGAAAAATGGCTGACCGATCGGATCCAGTCTACGGTTTCCAGCCACACAAACCTTTGTCAAGCTGTTGCCGAAAGCGCGATCCACCACGCCTCCTGCACTGCCACTGCAGCCCTGGACAAGCTCCATTGTCCTCTGTCAATTTAAGAAAAGTATTTCCCTCAAAAAAAAAAATTAAGAAAAGTATCATCATCAGTAGAACTAGAGTAGTAGGATTAATGACATATATAGCGAAGGATGGAATGATGAAAGAAACAAGGTAAACACTCTACGTCGGAGTCCAATGGAAACAAAATGGTTGGACTGTTCCGATACCGTCCATTTCTATTCCAATCCTACGGTCTGCATGCAGCTTTGATTTTAACCGAAACAAAAATCTATGCGTTATTGCTCCCCAAATATCCCGACCGGTTATTGATCCCATGCCTGTCTCTCAATTCCCCACCACGCCGCCAGTCCTCTCCACCTCGCTCGATGCTGTCATTCCCATCTCTAGCCTAGCCATGAACTACGCCTCTAGCAGTACAGCTGGATCGACTTATACGCCCATCAGTTTGGGAGGTACTTCAGTGGATGAGCAGCGCCCACTGATGCACTTCTGCTGGTCCCTGTCACCCTCTATCATTGCAACGATGACACGAATCGGTGGAAGGTAATTGCAAGTTACCTAGGTCGCAATCTCCTCATATGAGCAGCGCCAGAAAGGCAGCTTGTTGGTCCATGGATGCTTCTGCATGTGACGCTAGTTCTACAGCAGAACATCCTCTTATGGTTCCCTAATGCTATTTTAACGACCACTAATGCTATTTAAAATGACACCGAAAATCGTGGGATTAGACGTGATCCTTGCAAGTACTTATTAGGAAGCAAATCAATAAATAACTACCGGTAGGCTGGTCCACAGTCTCATGCTAGAAAACGGACGCTGCACGTATTCTCTATCATACCGCAGGGAAGGAGTCCAATGAAACACTAGAAATCGGCATCCGATCCCTAGTGACGCCAGCAAAACAAATATAACAAGAGAATGATGGGGAAGGAGAGGAGTAATCCCATGAGTATATATGGATTGGCCCATGGAACCAAGTAAAATGAAGGAACAAAGGATTACCAGCTAGATCACGAGAAGATAAAATCAAATCGAGCACCTCGCCTCGCCACTCCGACGTGTGATGGACTTTATAGAGGCAATTCTGAGGGAGAGAGCACGGGAAGAAGAAGAATATGATGGGTGCTAATTATGTTTCTCTATTATGTGTACTGGGAGTGATGGGCAGTCGTGATGGCATGGTCACACGGGTCGATGACATGGAGGAGAAGTGTGGTGAATCCTTAATTAGTGGCACAGCCTAATTAAATTTCCGATTGCATACGCGATGGTGATCAATTGGTTAACCACGAGGTAAAAAGCAGCAGCCACTGCATACAAGAGGGTGGTAATTGCTACTTTGATCCTTGCTTTCCTTCAACAATCATGTTTTCTTTTTTTCTTTTTCCACCATGATAAGTTCCATTCAGTTTTATGTTCCCTAATGTTCCGGTGATTACTAGTTTCCTTGGTTAGTAACCAAGTGCAAATCGATTAGTTGCTCCAAGATTTAACTGCACGTTAGACTATTTGATCCATTCCACTAACCCAATAATGGACTCATGGTGTTTCAGAGATAGATAAAACCGAGCGAGGCAGAGCAAATAAACTGTCAGTACTCACAAGTAATATGCATGTATAGCAAAGGCTTCAACATAGCAGAATAGGTGATGATCATTTGGCTCTTAATATACTGACTTTAACTTTACGCTAATGTTCTGAACTAAGAAAAACCTACGCATCCTTATAATAACTCTACATACATCCGCTTATTAAATAAAAATCAGGCCACATCGATATGGTGGGCTGCCAGCAGTGGATCACACATCTCAAAAAAAAAAAGCAGTGGATCACACTAACCTGACCGTTATACATTTGCTGTGTTGCTGCAACCGATTATCCATTCAGGTCGACCGAATTGCCAATCTAGTCGCCCTAGTCGATGCATCACACCTCCGCGTGTCCTGGGGCCAACATGACAATGGATCTGCATCAAGTAAAGTTTTGATCAGCCGGAAAGTAGTGAAATATTTGAAGACTGAAGTTGGGACACGCTGAATCTCGTTTCTAGATAATGGGATGCAATGTATTACCTTGTTGATCTGGGATAAGACCTCGTCGTGGCCGTCCAGAAATAACAAATCAAGGTCAGAGCGCCTGCCTAACCTTGCCCGCACACCGCACACACGATAGGCTCCACCAATCTTTATATTTATAGACAGGAGGCCACATGAGTTTTCAGTCAAATCCCTAAACTTACCGCCATTTGTTTCATCTTTCCCTCTATTTTTTGTTTCCATTTTCCTTGTTTGCAGGAGCGGGTGATCAATGCTCCGCAAAACTAGAAACGCATGGTATCTCATCATTAATCGGGAGGATTTAGTGCCATTCTTGAATGCGCTGGTGATCAATCAAATTAATTACGGTAGATAATTATGGATTGCAAATCTCTCCTTCTAATGTTATCTTTTCGGTGGAGAGAAAAAATGGCAACAACACCAAGGATAGCGATGCCCGTCAGCGCTAAAGCAAAATACAAGGTGAAACAGGTTCATCAGCGCCAAAGCATCGTGGGCACCGAGGTCAGCAGTGAGAAGCAAATCCTGGAGTAGGAGCAGCTACATACTACGTTCTTTTTCTGCCACATGGTTTGATCGATCGATCGATCCTGGCTACTCCAACTTTAGCTCAGTTTAAAAAAAACTCTAGATAGGTAGCATGGATCAGAATGCATTCAGAATGCATGGATCAACAAGGTATGGATCGTCTATTTTATTTACTCATCGCCCAAGTGCTTTCAGAATGCATGGATCAAAAATTCAGAATTATCTTCAAAGCATAAAAGTATAAATTAAGCAATAGTGCTCGAATTTTCCCACGACCTTTCCACTTTTGGGGACATTCAGATTATAGAACAGAAAATGAATAATATGAGTGCACACAGCACAACTGACATTACAACAACTCGCAGGTACAACTGACACAAGACACCAGCTAAGACCAAATATTATTACATACATGGCAAAGAAAACAGCTACAGGACTGTTACACTTTCTGGTCTGGATCACTCGACTAGTTGTGGCTGCACTTCCCTTCCTCGAACTTACCACAGGCGTCGACAGACGCAGCAGCAGGCTGATCTCTACATGTGCGGCTTCAGAATACATCATCTAGTAATCAGAGACCAATACTTCACGGTCATTTTATTCATAGCAACATTAAAAAAGAATGACAGATTGATATGTTGAAACTTCAAGAACGGCCAGCTAAAACTGTTTGCATTTCATTTCATCGTGCAGCGACTTTGTACCTGGTTCAATTTGGAGTCACAAAATACAGTGTTACATCGATACACAGTATAAGTGTCAACAAAATTTCAGGTTTGTTATGAACAAGTCAGCAAGATGCAAGCATAAAAGTGTTATATGGATGCACAGTACCTCACAAACTGTAAGAGGAAGCTGATGCTGGTTCAGAACAGAACACAGAACTACATGAGAAGGAAGATAGAGTAGGGCTGCAGTAACACGGTAATGAGCATGAGTTTTTCTCAATGTATGGTTGACTAAATCCGATCCTATACATTCTACCAAGGGATACATATCATGCTATACTCACAACCAAATAGTGCAATCGGAGCAGACCTGTAAATCCCTAATCTTGTATTTTTTTGATAATGCCAAATACTGATTCATAAGTGGTCAAGCAACAGAATATACACAACAAAGTGAACACAAAAACTACAGCAAAATACATCATCTGTTATTCCTTTTCAGTAAAGGAGTCCTTTCTTCGAGAATGAGAGATCTGCTTATACTTCTGCATTTGTCCAAGGATCCATCTGCATAAATAAAGTGAAGTATTATCCAAATCCAACAAGTTGAAAGAAGCTGGTAAGTTCAGGAAGTGTTCATTTATCATAGTAGCCAGGTTCATTTCTGGAGTGCATCTACTGAATAATGGACCTTTACTACATAGGTCTAGAAAACAATGCCTAGAAAAATGCAGTGAACAAGGCTCCTACTTTGGCACACAACACTAAATTGTACCAGGACGCACTATAGTCCCAACTGAGCTCCCTCCTGGAAGCAATCTAGAAACATGCTGAATCAAGCTTGAGAGGACATTCAGATTGGGACCTCAACAAAACATCTAAACAAGGTTCATATTCGTATCTTCGTAGCAGCTAAACTTACCAAGCATGGCATTTCAAGTTAGTCTCTGCTCTCTTATTACCTACAGCACATATCTTGGAAAAATAAGCCATAGTCACCTGAGTTTCACATAATCCCTGTGGTCAAGAGTACATCTGTTTTTAGTCTTGTTCCAAACCATGGCAAGTGCAATTGCTCAGCTGAGCTGTTCTAGCCTTCTAGGTGCTGCAATTACTAATATTAAGCCATCAACAAGTGGATTTTGCAATTCCTTTGCTCTCATTGAACTCAATCTTTAACGTGGGAAACATGATGCAAAGACATAGCATCAAACAAGCAGGGACAAATATCTAGTGCAGTGAGCATGAATTTCCATCTACATGACCCGAAGGGGATACCTTCTTCGAGCTCTTCTTGGATGATGGTGGTGACCGTCCCCGCTGCTCCTAACCTGCCGCTCCCCACTAACTTGCCGCTCCCCACGGGCCTCACCGGACGGCTTCGAGTCCCCATGGACGGATGGACCTCGCTGGACGCTGCGGCTCCCCATGGACTTCCCCGGACGCTAGCTGCTCCCGATGGGCCATCATCAACTTGTACGCTGGCAGGTTGGTATTCGCCATGAGGGCCTGGGGAATGGCATGCAGCTGGACGGCACGCTCAGCACCCTCGACTCAATGCAGATCAGATTCCTCTTCTGTGTTGTCTGCACATCAGAACGCACACAGGAATGAGTACAAACTAGACGCACACAGGAATGAGTACAAACTAGAGTATTCCATCATTTCCTAGGAGCCAAATGCTAATAAGGTATAATGCACAACTAAGAGAATGCTTACAGAATACAGTCATAGTTTTTTTTAGCACAATGTTGTTGTTTACTATGTCCTGGCAAAATGGGGTCGAATTGGATATAACACAATATCAGTCAGCAGAAGGTAAAAAATGCAGATTACAGGTCATTTAATGTATGGGGTTCCCTATAGCAAGTGACTTCAAGCATCACTGTCAGAATCTAGTAAAGTCAAATTTATACTTTCCAACAGCAGAGCTTAAAGGGAGATCTAGTTGTTATTGTGTCTACTGGCTTAGGAAAAAGCGGATAAGACATCAACATACAGTAGATCATAAAAGTTGCAGATTATATGTCATTTGTTGTATGGGATTCTCAATAGCAAGATTTCTACCATCAGTCAGAATCCAGTATGGTCAAAATTATACTTTTCAACACCAGGGTTAAAACGAGGTCTAGTTGCTACCATGTGAAATGGCAAGGCAAAATGAGACAAGACATCATCAGCAAGCACAGTATAAAAGTTGCAGATTATGAGTCATTTGGTGTATGGGTTCCCCATAGCAAAAAGATTTCTAACATCACAGTGAAATCTAGTAAATTCAAATTTATACTTTCTTTAGCTACCCAAAAGCAGATCTTGTTGAAGAGTTTTAAATACCAGCAATAAAAAATCCAGGCTTTCCTCAGCCAGTTTAGCTTCTTTGCCTCTAGAATGATCTCTTCTTCACAAAAGATTTCTGTGTTAGTCATCCTCGACTTACAGGTGCACCCTTAGGGAAACCAAATGCACTGGTTAGACGACATGACCAAATTTATATACACAAAAATAGGGGCAATCGTGATAAGAGATCAGTTCAAGCTAACTAATTTTGCAGGTCACCGCAATGATTAGAATAAACCAAAGGTAAAATTCTACACCCAAAAAAAAAGCTACTCAGCTAAAATTCTCTTGGCCAGTCCACAGCAACCTAAATATGGAACCATTAGTGACGGAAACCGGGTCCTCACCTGCATGCAAAGCGGCCCCAGTAGATTAGCTGCTCTTGACGGAGAGCTCATAGCCGGTCGGCAGCAACCGGAGTGCAATTGTTGATGTCTGCGCCTCCTCAGACATGATTTTAACCTAAAAAATTACACAGGTTTTTAGTACTGTGGATACATAAGCAACAAACAAATTGAGTGCATCCATTGTCCTATACACCCTCTGACTATGCACACAAGAGATGTACATCTATATATGCATGCTTTGCAGTGTGTACACATTCAGCCGGAGAAAAGAAACAAATTTTAGCAAGAATACATGGAGGATGAGGAGGAGAGAGAGAGAGAGAGACCTTACTGGAAGCTGCAGGTTGGGGAGGTCGCCAGGAGCAGCGAGAGGGAGTGGTAGCCGGTAGCAGGTCAGAGTCCATGCAAGCTTTTGTGTCCTCCCTCCTCCCGCTGCTGGATGTCTCGCCACCTTGCTCAGCCAAGAGGACCATGGAGCTCCGCTGCCTCTCCGGCACCTGTCCCTTGGCTCACTCGTTGTAACTCGGCCATAAACAGTCACAGGGTACCCATCGTCGCCATCAACACCATCAATAACCTGCGATAAGAGATAGTTTATGCATCTTATATAGAAGAAGGCATGTGCTGGATTTGAGCTAAACTAAATAGAACGATGGGAGATGAAACTGGAACTCAACTTACAGAGCTTGTCCAAGTGATTGGGGCTAGTTTTTGGTGAAGAAGCCGGGGGTGAAGACGAAGGGCCCATCGATGAGCGCGGCTTTGGGCCATGGCAGCAACAGTGAAGCCCTCTTCCAGTCAGAGGGCCAGCTGGCGGTACATGACCCCCAGACCAGCTCTTCAAACCTGACACGGCCTACATTACACACCATGTGCACCCTCAGATAACAGAATCATATATCTTTACTATGAGCAGATGAATGGCAGACGGTCAATACCCTTCATGGTGGAACTTCATGTTAATGCTTCAGCAGCCTTCTCTGTAGAGTTATCTCCCGGCTTCGCCTACTTTGTTTCCTGGTTTTTCACAATAGCCTTAATTGCATCTTCAGCAATACAGTAGAGCTTAACTGATGGAAGTGACAGGTGTTTTGTGATCTCACTGCAAACAAGGAGCACTGAATATTTTCATATTTCTACAGAACTCAAGGTGATCGATATGATTCAAGAGCGTATTGGAGACAGTAAGCAATCAACAGCGACATTGCAATAATAGAAAAACAAAATAAATGAGTTTAATCATTCCAAAACAAACAAAGGATATATAAAGTAACATCATGATCTACATCTTTTCTATGATTTAATGAGCATCCACATTCATTTGGAATTTAAACAACTAGGAAGGGGAATTTGAGGTCGGTGTCAACTAACTTAGAGAGCAGCGGGTGGAGGACGCCGGGAGGGGTGGTGCTGCTCGACGTGAAGCAGCGGCGGCGGTGCATGACCCCGCAGCACCATCGCTGGAGCTGGTTCCATCACCACACAAACCACCGGCTAGGGTCAGCCACATCGGCAGCGGACGGGGACTGAATGGCTAGGCTTGTCGGGCTCGCGGCCATGGCAACGGCGGGAGATGGAGGCGCGTTTTTAGGGCCGGTGGGGCGGGGGTCATGCTTCGGCAGCACCATGGCTTGCTGACGGAGGAGGAGGTCGTCATTGACGTGGAGATTCGTGTGAAAGGGGAGCCGAAGACGCGATGTCTTGAGAGATTCGTGGGAAATGGTAGCGCGGGGATGCGGGGCGGGCGTCGGCGGGGAGGGGCTGGCGGTTGGCCGGCGGCCGGCGGCGCGCGAGTCAAGGAGGGAGAGTCGCGAGGGACTGCTCCGGTAGAGCTCGTCTGCCAAGCCCAGGTTTTTCTGCTCGGCCCAACTAAAATTCTGGTGCCCCTCACGCCCAGGTTTCCTATTAATTCAACCCATTGGCCAAATATACAACTTCCTTCATAAACTGCAACAAAGCCCTAACCTAATGGTTTGTGTGATTGAAAATGCTGTTTGTTTGAATAGAATAGATCTGGCTCGGTGGTTCTAGAAGAAATTTTAAGAAGCCCTATAAAAAAAGTCACCTGTTCTTGGTCAGCTCGATTTGCAAGAAATAATTCTTGTGGCATCTTGGTACATTTGGTGGCAGAGAAGGGAAGCGGTGTAGGGAGGAAAGGTGGCGCCACCATTGCGATCGACATTCTCAATTCAGGCACTCACCCTAAATTATGGCTTAGCGGCAACGAATACAAGTCCAAGATAGATACAGTGGTCTAAACCCCCTCGGAATCAGTACAAGGCAAATATTGATGCTTCTTATTTCTCTAATGGTATAGGGGCAGTGGCAGTTGTTATTCGTAATGACCATGGCAAGGTGATAGCGGGAAGAGCATGGCCTAAGCTTAATCTTCTGAATGCCAAGACAGGTGAGGCCGAAGCTCTTCGACATGGCTACAACTTATCGAAAGTATACGCTGCTCTCCGGTAATTATTGAATCGGATTGTTTGGAGATTATTGAGGCTTGTAATGGTGCTGAAATTTGGGGTCCTTATACTGCTATACTAGCAGATTGCTTTCAAATTTCTCAACGCCTGGGTATGATCAGTTTCCAGCATTGTCCAAGAGAAGGAAACAAGGTAGCACATAATCTTGCGAGGTTATACTTTAAAGCAGATAGTATTATTTCTTGGGATGATGATCCTCCTAGTCATGTTGCTTTAGATGCTCTTAATGATTTAGCTCTCCTGAGAAATTATATAATCGAACCGTGATGTTTAGCAGCAAGTTTCAGACGCACTCTTTTCCTTACCAGGGTACCTAAGGGGACTGGAAGGTTTTTAATGAGACGGTTTGTATGCTTTAATATATATTTAAATTTCAAAAAAAAAAACCACAACAAAGCCCTAGAAATATCCTGGAATTTTTCCAAGGAGGGTTTTGCAATGGAATTTGAGAATGTTTTTGCCACCTTTGTAGGAAAACTATAGAACGGCCCGTCTCGCACACCTTCCTATGCGTGGTGGTCGTAAAATTGTCTCTTTTTGGATGTGTGTACCAGAAATAACTCGTTGCAGATAGTTTCTATGCAACACGTGGTTATCCTATACCTTCTCAAATACATGTGGCTTTCCTATACCATCTCAAGGAATAAGGCACCCTCGATTTACGGATTTTTTGTTTGACTAAGAATTACTTTAAAGAGATAAAGATTGTTTGTACGAAATTATTATCATTAAAAATGTTTTTCAATACAAATCCAACAATACTAATTACAGCAAACAGAGCTTGGCTCTGGTGGTTAGGTTCCTTGTGGTGGAACCAGCCCACCTAGGTTCAAGTCCTAGACTTGGCATGGGTGTTTGCATTTACCTGGATTTTACTCCAGGATTTAACCGGCGCTATGCTTTCAGTGGTAGGTGACGTGCCCGTCAACAGCGAGGCGCCAGTGGTGACTTCGTCAACCTCAAGATATGCCGGCTCAGTCCCTCGGAGGTGCTCATAGGGGTAGGGTGTGCGTGTGTGCGTTCATATGGGTGTATGTACGTGCGTGGTGAGTACCAAAAAAAATGGTTTTTAATTTATTGGATAAACTTGAGACATCGTGGCTCCCAGATTTGTTCTGAGGCGGGTTTGAGAAGGGGTGTTTGAGGATGTTGTGCCACCTTTACAAACTAGTTTTAGAATGGCCTATTATTGCATTTTCACATCTACAAGATAGTTAGTGCATATTATTTCATGATACTTCCACAACTCAGTATTTTTTATGCCACTAGATAGTTAGTGCATATTATTTCACATGCAAAACTAGTCAAAGTTTCGTACATTTTGCATTGGATGTAGGTGGCAGGGTTAATCGTTTAGAAAAGGTGGGCATATACAAAAGTCACCTAGGATTTATGTTCAGTCAAGACGGTTCAAAAATATTACTCGCCACATAGTGACATAGACTAGGAATAAGAATAAAAAATGCAACACTCGAGCAACTCGTCACATGCCATAGATATTGGTGACACGCCAACCTCTGTCAACCCCATTCTACCACTGTTAGCCAAAAAGAGTGTTTTTTAACAACAATGATGTGTATCACCATCGTCCGAACCCTATATCTAGGAGAGGCACACATACGACAGATGAATGGAGGCAGTAGCACATAATCAATTGTTAGTCCCATTGATGAGTCAAATCAGCACATATTACAATGTAATACCACAGGTAGGGAAACTTTGTCGTGTACCAAATATACATGGCGAAGGTGAGAAAAAATACACGCCAAAGTCTTTGTCATGTGTTACACTTGGCCAAGAACATTTGGCAAAAAATTTGTTGGCAAAGGGACTTTGCCGAGTGTATTTTCTCGGACCTTTATCGTGTGTTAGGTGGCTACACTCAGGCAAAAAGAATGTTTGACCTGAAGTTCGAGCTGGCAAAAATAACCTGAAAGTGATGCATCTTCTACGTGCATGGTAGTTCATTTTTGTGAAGGGTGTTTCGAAATAATTAATCGTATCACAAGTTCGTTATTTTTGCGGCAGCTAGGTCACATAAAATGATAACATGCGAAGGTTTTCCATTTTCTTGTTTTCATTATTTATGTACAAATTGGGACTCACATGTAATCACCCAACGCCGCAACGAACACTTGGGCACACCGGAGGGAACCGCGTGAAACCGACATCATACTTCCATTGAAACAACACATTGTGCACCTAAAATGGTTTTTCCAAAAATCTTGAACAAGCAAAAGATGACATGTTGTTCAAATTTGGGCCACTTCCTCCTAAATCGGCATAAATACTAGAAAAAACCTCCCCTTAACCGGCGGATTTTTTGGACGGCACAAGCTGTAGTCGCCTGGAAAAAAAAATTGGCTAGCAGATGAGCACTCCCAAAAAGCAAGCAAGGATGACACACAGAATTTTGTTATGCTAGATCCCATGCCGGCGGAATTATATGCCATGGAAGGTGCCAGGAAAGCCCCGCACCCGATAATGACGGGGTACATTAAGGGAGGCACTTAGCAGTGTGCCTAAGCACCATAATAAATTGGGGCGTGCTGAGCGTCCCCCGGGGGATCCGAAATCAGATCCCCCGGATCGCCAGCCGTCTGATCAAGTCAACACGTCACGCGCGTCCGTCCGATGTCCATCATGCACGGGAGGCTTTTCTCCACCACGTGGGTGGTCCCCGCCATCCACATGCCCAAATTTGCATCGCATCTGAAAGCCATGGCTTCACCGCCGCCGGGAAGTACGCCGCCGAAGTGGACGCCGTCGGAGTAGACACCACCGGGGAGGACGTCGCCGGGGAGGACGCCACCGGAGTGGATGCAGCCGAGTAGACGCCGCCGGAAGGACGCCGTCGGAGAAGACCACTTGTAGCAACGCCGACGCCGTTTGTAGCAACGACGACGACCTGGTGTAGCAGCCATGGCGGCCTTCCGTAGCAGAGCCAACGTACTTTTGTAGCAGCGCCGCCCGCCACTCGTAGCAGCCTTGACGGCCGATTGTAGCAGCACCACCGGCAGCTTGTAGCAGCCTTGACGGACGATTGTAGCAGCGCCGCCGGCCACTCGTAGCAGCCTCGACGGCCGGCGTCGCGGTGCCGCCGGCCGGCTTGTAGCGAGCGATTGTGGCGAGCACCGCCGGCCACTCGTAGCATCACCACCTGCGGCTTGTAGCGGCGCCGTCGGCCATTTGTAGCGGGGCACACAAGCAATTGTAGCAAGACGAGACGGCGATTGTAGCAGCACCGCCTGGCAGCTTGTAGCAGCGGCGGCGGAGATAGAATTCCTCCGAGGTTGAGAGGATGGCCGGAGCTAGGCGAGCAGAGATGAGGTTGAGAGGGAGGCGCGCCGGCTTGGAACGCACCGATGGCGGCGGCGCGGAGGCCGGCCATGAGCCCGGTGGCGGCGCGTCGCCCTACCGGCGGCGAGGAAAAGAGCTGGGCCGGCCAGCGGCGCGGGGGACGGCGCAGAGCTCCAGTCCTGCTCATGCGGGGAAGAAGAGTGCGATGGGGGAGGAGGTGGGGAACGAATGGAGGAAAATACTCCTCAAACGATAAGGTTGGCCTCACCTGGACGCGTGGTGGTCCGTCGAAGCTTGTGGTGGGCCCCAACCACCGTTCGGTATCCCACGTTGCGAGCCAGCTAGGCGGACGATCGAAGCCACGATCCTCCGGGGGAACACGAGCGTTTTCCTAATAAATTGCCCGAAAATTGGAGAATGGTCAAACAAACCCCGCTCCCTTGCAACAATGTCTCGTTGACAAGTGTAGCCCACTACTACTGAGATGTGCATTGTCTTTATATGGGCCCTTTGTGCATACACGGCCCAAACAGCAGGCCACACTTGTTCTAGAGCCCATAAACAAATCCTGACCCCCAATTCCCAACCCTTGCTATATAATACATGGAACACTTAGCCCTAACTGCCCACTTTCCACTCCTCTCTTCATACACTGCCATAATCATAGTTATTGGCTCCCGTGAACCCTAGATCAACTCGGAAAATTAGATCTCACCAACTAAGAAACTCACATCTTTGTTACTAACTACCCTCCCCACTCTTGATCGTGGCAAGGAAATGAAGCCTAAGTTGGAGAGCTAAAGGGTGTCATGTCGAATACTATGTCCCGATGTGGCATAGCCTCCTCGTCGCAGTCCTCCACCTCT
Source organism: Lolium rigidum (assembly GCF_022539505.1). NCBI lineage: Eukaryota > Viridiplantae > Streptophyta > Magnoliopsida > Poales > Poaceae > Lolium > Lolium rigidum. The sequence continues at coordinate 336,988,577 of NC_061508.1, forward strand.
GTTCTTGGTTATAAAGTATGGCTTTCATCTTGTATCTTGATCTTAATTCACTTCTGCATACACATCATGTTCTTTCACTTCCACCTATGTTCCCGATTCTAATCGATATGTTGTCCCTTCTAGATCCAAGGCATTTGGTGTGTGTGGAACCGTTCATGTTTTCATCATCGTAGTACCGTGTGCAGTGGAAGCTGTCCATGTCGCCATCGCCGTCGTAGTATCATGCACGGAGGAAGCTAGCCAGGTCATCGCCGTCATCGTAGTATGATGTGTAGAGGAAGTCGGCCATGTCCCTGCCGTTGTCATAGTACCATGCGCGGAGGAATCCGGCTAGGTTGTCACCGTCATCATAGTACCGTGTGTGTGGAATCTCGCATAATATAGAGATGCTCTCAAAATTAGATTAGGTAGATTTCTCATTTATCTTTCGAAACAACCGACCAGTTTTTGTAATATTTGGCATGCTTTTTAGTCGGTGGAAGTTGGCCATGTCGCCTTCGTTGTCATAGCGTGCATGCTATTACCGTGCGTAGAGGAAGCCACACATGTTGCCGCCATCGTTGTAGTATTGTGCATGGAGGAAGATGACCATGTCACTGCCATCGTCATATTACTGTGCATGTAGAATCTTGCATAATAAAGAGGCTCTCAAGATTATACTAGGTAGATTTCTCCATTTATCCTTCGAAACAACCGAACCAGTTTTTGTAATAACTTGGCATATGCTATTTAGTTGGTATTGTTCTTATTCCCTACCACATCACTAAAAACAGGAAAGTCAATTTAAATCATCGTTTTGTATGAAAGAGAGAATAAATGAAATCACAACAAAAAGAGGTGTAGAAAAAATCCAATATGTAACTTTAATTTGGGTTCACAAACTAGACTGCGACTGTCTTGCTGTAAGTTTCGAACTTAGAGCGAAAAACTCCCACTTCGAATCAGCATAACGAAAATTTGTGACAACCGGACCTCTTTAGTTGTTCTTGGTCATATGCCCTACTATATCACTAAAAATGAGGAGAGTCACATAAAATCCCCACTTTGTAGGATAGTTGGTTTGTTTCCATTCCATCGGTCGCCTAATAGGGGAACACATGAAATCATGCAAAAACAATGAGAACCCCAAGCTCTCTGGCATGGATTCCTTATAATGGTAAATAGGAAAATCCAAAGACACCACCTTCATAAACATAACAATGTTGCAGAAAGTTTATTGACGTAGAGTGGAAAACTCTTGCTTCGAAGCAGCTAAACCCATTTTTATAAGAACTCCTCCTCGTTTTAAGTTTTCATATTTCTTAAAGCATCTCCAACATGCGCCTGAAACAGGCGCGCGCTAAAACTTGTTTACAACGCCTGTTTTGGCAGTTTAGCGCGTGGGATGGGATCGCTTCACCTAGCGCCCAAAAGTATTGCATGGGGAAAGGAGCACTTCACCAGACGCGATAATATACAACACCACAAACACTATTCTCACTAGAAACATCGATATCATAGATCAAACAGATCAACTAAAATAGATTAAAAATTGAATATATTACAAATACAATAACTTGTGCAAGAAACAAAAATACAATAAACTAATCTAGCAATTTGACATCAGAGCCCGATGAAATGGACGCGGTGGACGAAAACAGATCCGCCCACTCGGGATCATTACCGTCGATGGTGGTTGGGCCTTCCATTTGCGCTAGGATGAACGCCTTGCATGCTCACTTCGCCTCCCTCACAGCGTTGCGCTCCGCCCGCTGCTGCACGAAGAACGAATTTTCATTGACGATGTCTTGCGAGAAGTTCTCGCGCCACGCCGCCATGGCACGCTCGTCCTCCTCGGTGATGGCGAGACGGCGTTGGCGCTTCCTTTCCTCGTCGGTGACAAGGCACGGTGGGGGCACCAACATCTCCACTTGGGCGGTGAGGAGCTCACGTCATGGAAGTTCATGTCGCGGTGCGGACGGCCGAGTCACCACGCCCCCACATTGTAGGCGTGCGCAGCCTCATGCACGATCTCGAAGGTTCCGAGGGTGATGGACTCGCCGGCAGCGCTCAGCGTAGAAGTTTCCCGCCAGCCAGGCACGCACGCAGTGGTAGCTGGAAGAGCTGCAGCGCGGAGGCATGGTGGCAGCGGTGGAGGGGAAGAACTCAGAGCAGCGCTTCAGCGGTGGGATGGGAAGCGGTGGCGCGGGCGGGGTGTGTGGCGGTTTGTGTGTGCACGTGTGTTGTATTTTATACCACGCGCTCAAGCTGGGGCCGTAAATTTAGCGCGCATTGCCGCTTTTTGCCGCGTGGCAAACTATTTTCGAGCGCTATTTTCCCGCGCCCGCGCGCACTAAACTGCGGTTTTTGCCGCGCGAGCGTGTTTTACCACGCCATTTGGAGATGCTCTTATGCACTATTCAATCACTAAAAAAGGGATGAAATTCACGTAAAATCACCACTTGTATGAAAAGTTGACATATTTTCGTTTCGAGGGGATGAGGTACATGAAATCAAGTCAAACCTTGTCTAAAACCCTAGATCTTTGGCATCTAGTCCAAGCATCAGTTGTTTGGACCCACATAAACATCTCTCGGACATCCGGTCCGCATGGCATGGGCGGAGCGCCTTGGAGGCGAAACAGGGCTACAGCCCCCCCTTCCATAAGCGCTGCTATGCTTAATCTGCATCGGCTGTCTGTTGTTTGCTAGAGTACTTGCAAGCTTTTGTTTCTTTCGCTTCCAATCAAGCGCAGGGCCAGCAAGAAGAAAGGGACCAGGCGCCCATGCGAGTGCCCAATTTAATAAGAGTAGGTTATTGGCTGTGTGACGTGATGGGGCCTGATGGGCAGTGTCCAATTTAATACAGTAACAATAGATTAACCTAGGGACTTGGGCCATCAACTATGCTTCGTGTCTTTCCCTTGCTGGCCATTGCTAGCTCTCCGGGTTAGCTCCTCTAATATTACAAATAGATAGCATGCCAATTCTATAGGAAATCAAGAACATGGATCGGTGGATCTTGGCCAAAGAATACATATTACCTCTCTTAACTGTATGTAAATTCCTTAGTAAATTAAGAAAAAAAAAATTGAACGGGTAAGGTCCCGAAGGACCGAGATACTTCATTGATTCAGAGCGGTGGAGGTACAAATTACAGCAAGGACCCTGACAAGTTGGAGAATTATACAGCAGTCCGCAGTATTTGCACAAAGGACCCTAGATCTAGGATGAAGAACGCGATCTAGTCCAACTCCATCTCCACGAAGCTCGAGCATCATCCAGCCATGCTCAACTGCGGCGACGCCGGGGACGTGACCACTTGGGTCACCGCAGCGGGAGTCAAGCACGGTGGAGCAAGCAAACCTCCGAAACTGGAGGTTGATGTATTCCTTATGCTGCCTCTGAGGAAGCAGCAGATCAGGGGGGAGTGGCTGCCCTTCAGCCTGCAGAGTCGACGGCAAGGTTGCCGACGAGGATGAACTCCCCGCAGATGCGCCATAATAGCAGCAACAAGCATATGTTGCTGCAGGTCATCGTCTTGGCCTTGTTGATTCTGGAAGAAGATCTCTCCCGCCACCTCCAGAACCAAGCAGATCCAGCCAGATCCCATCACCAACAGTTCTTCCCGTCACCATGACGGTAAGAACAGAGCTTGGGATCTCCGGATCTTGAAGTTCTGGAGCCTTACCGGGCTTATTCTTCGCGGAGGGGGAAGCGCTGCTTGATGTCACCTTCGGCTCCGTCCATGGGAGCACCGTGAGCAACAGAAGCATCATCCCCAGTCGTCGAGCGCCGCCCGCAGACCTCGGCCACCAAATCTCCACCGGCACTAAGCCAAACCGGGACAGAGCCCATACACAACTAGTACATAACCTAGATCTACTATATACAGGCCGGCCTCCTCCCTCACACCACCTCCGGCCGGCGAAGCCGCCAGAGAGGAGGGAGGGAGGAGCCGGGAGCTGAAGGGAGCCTCTCAAGGGGACGGGAGAAGAGAGAGAGGGAAAGTGGGGGGGTGGTTGGTCACCGGTTTTCCAGTAATTTAAGAAATTAAGTGCATTTTGAAGCTTGAAAGTATTTCCGGCAAAAAAAAAGCTTAAAATTACGACAACATTAGTGTGAACCTGCTAAAAGAATAGCGTAAAGAGTTGAATTGGCGGCAAGAAATTTTTTTTGGCCCCTCCTCTATTTTTGGTCACGCTCCGCCACTGCCGCATGGACCTCTGTTAGACATTCGGTACCGCCTTCTCACCTCTCTCGATTCTCTAGTCCAGGTAATCCGGCCCCACATACACCTCTCTTGGTTATCTTCTTTAACTTTTTTTGACATGCTTTCAAGCACAGAAACTCTGAGAGCGCAAAAAAATAGAGAATGTAATAATCATTAAATTTTATTAAGGCAACCTGAGCTCATGAAATAATGGAGACTATATACTTCCAAACCTAAAATACCACTTCACTTTCATATAATAATATATCACACATATAATAATTAAAAGGCATTTTATTGTAATGAACAAATATTTGGGAAGATTTTATGGTTGTCGGCTACCTATGTAGGAAGTCCCTCACAATTAGTTAAAGCTACTGTTGTACAAGTGACATGCCTAGAGAAAACCTTGGCGTTTCCTTTGCCCTCACGAAAATCAAGACCATCTCTCTTGGACTCACTGAATGTCATCACCACTGCCTTCTGGCATGGCCCATCCAGCAATCTTCATAACACCGATATTGTTATTCTGCCTTGTTGCCCCACCCTCCTGAAGGGCCACCACCCCTTGCCCCCTTGGTCATCGTACAATAGTGGATCGTTTGTGGTGCTGGCGCGCCCCCACCACTCATTTTTCATCCCCGCATCCGTTTCTCATAGAAAACCATATGCGGAAGCGAATTTGAGTCATGACCCATAACAAAAATTCGGCTCAACTTAGCTCCTAGGTGGCATGTTTGGTGTAGAATATGCTCGAAACCACCCGATCCAGATCGACGGTTGCAGATGAACACGGTGGGACAAAGCACCCTAACCAAAATCCTAACCTCCCATTCCCCTCCCTCCTTCCATTCATTTCTTCCTTTTCCCATTTCTTTTACTATGATGCGATGAACAAGTAGTACCTACACTCCTTGTAGTACAAAATGAAGTTGAATAAGGTATTACCTTACATATGATATTCCATAGTAATGCACACATGTAATACTTTGCGCCTTCATCAATAAGCCAATTAGGGTTCCCAATAAGGTAGTGAATGAACATGCATCTACAAATCGTGTTCATCCAAGGTCGACTTGACCGCACCACCATATTCATGGAGTCAAGAGTAGGGATTTTCTAGCTGGATCGAAGTCAACAACTTCCATATTCACGGCAGGAAGGAAGGAAATATGTTAGGGGTTTCCCCCATAAAATAGATAGTTAGTACTCGACGGATGCAACATCATATCTATGCTATTCATCCGGATTTTGATGGGGTTGGGAATTCCACATTTGCACAATAATGGTTCATGCAATCATAGTCAGTAATGTGGTGTCTGCGACGTGAGACTTTTCGAAAACCTGGTGTCATCATAGTTCATCCCCCGACGGCTGCACCTCGTTTGGTGAACCAAGTTGCGTCAAATCAAACACTCACACGACAAGAATGGCATCAACACCATGATCCCATTATGGCAATCAATTGTTTGATTCGTCAATCAACACTACGCATATCGATATCTACATCTAGTTAAGCTCGGTAAGAAACTTGTTTGTTCAGTGCGCCACGCTCGGTAAGAATGAGTGCAATTAGGATACCTACCTCTTCCTCTATACATCTCATCTAACTTCTAGGCAATGTTCTGTTTTATACAAATACCTCGCGGTGGCCGCATGTTCTCTGGTCCATGCCGACCGCCGCCGACATGGTAATACCTCGACCGCCGATCGACCCCACTCGCCTAGCCCGATCTACGGTCATATCGATTGGCCCCGCCCTCCCCAATTCGTAGTTCGGCTGTTATCCTAGACAAGTTGAATGGTTCGGCCATTATCCTCGATAGCCCGAACCGGTTTGGCCATTTATCCTCGACAGCCCGAACCGGCAACACTATCGACCATTCTGGTTCCTTGATTATGTATAGGTATTTTTTGGAGATATAAAATAAGGTCGTTCATATATGGCGGTAATACAAGAGATAGAAAAAAGAGAGGAATATACACTATTGCTTTTACCAAAAAAGGGTTATCTACAATAGGGGATACGTGTAACTAATGATCCAATGTGGAGTGCAAACGTACATACCCATTGTTGTGTGAAGTCTAGCTCGAATTTTGGCTTTGGCGCCTAAAGTTGTTGGTTTTAGGCCCGGGTGGGAGACGAAAAATTGGGCCGATCGAGCTGGCGAGCGCGCGACAAAATTTTGGGCCGATTGGGTTAGCTCATACCAACCCAGGTAGGGATGTAAACGGATCGGATCGGATCGGATATTGCTCTTACCATATCCCTTACCATATTTTTATAACGGATTCGGATCGGAGCGGATAATGGTCGGATGCGGATTCGAATGCGGATTATATCGGATTACGGATATGGAGCGGATTCGGACCGGACTCAGATCGGATGCGGATTATTAAGAAAATATGCATATAAAAAATAGAAGTATGTTTTTTTATGTAAAATATGTTTGTAATTATAGACTATAGCTAAATATACACACTTGTTCGTACAACAAAGCAAATTGCGTGCTAATAGAATACATAGTTTGGCCGATGAACTAACTATATTATCTAAATATTTAGAGTTGGGCTAGTTTTTTCGGATTATCCTCTTTGTGGACCTCGGATAACCCGCAAAAAATGACGGATAATCCGTATCCGTCGGATAGTATCAATACCATATCCTCTACCGTATCCGTCGGATATCCGCTTGATCACTATTCGCATCCGTATCCATATCCGGCGGATTTCTAAAAATGCATACCATATCCTCAAAAACGGATACGGATACGGATTCGGAGCGGAAATTATCCGTACCATTTACATCCCTAAACCCAGGTCCCTTATATTCTTCATCTGAAGAAAAAAAATCGTTCTTTGATCCTTCCCCACCCACCGACACCACCTCCATCTCCTCCCGACCCCCTTTGCATCCCGTCCGCCGCCGGCCGATCCCGGCGAGTCTCCTACCCCTCTATCGATATGCCCCACCAGAAACCCTATCCTCCCAAGATCCTGACTTGTCCCCTCCGGCGCCGCCTTGTCTTCCACACCTGCCACTGGGTATCCTCTCCCTTCCTCCACTACCGCCCCAGTCGGCGATGTCAGTGAATGGGTCCGGTGGGAGGGGCGCTGCAGATCGTGGCGGCGCAGGAATTGAGCCAGGGAGGCGCGGAGGAACTGCTGCAGGTCGCGTGCCCGGAGTTGTTGCTGCCTAAGTCATCACGGAGCTGCTGCCAGCGACTTCCCCAAACTCCTTACCGAGCTGGTGCTGCCGGCGATGTCCCCGGCAGGCTGCTGCCGACCACGACTTCGTCATGCTCCTGCCGGCCACCTCACCAAACCCGCTGCTGCTGGGTGAGCTCCCTCTCCTCCTCCATGCATTCTTTCTAAAAATGAGTTTCTTTTTATCAAGTTGAGTGTGTTAGTAGTGGAGAAACCATGCATTCACGTTGAGATTTAGTATGATTGCAGATTGAGACATTGTTTTTGATGCCTTGCTCGAACTGGCAACCTGCAGGTCGGTAATATAGGGCTTTTTACTGTATGTGGTGCAGCTTGCCTCTGTCTGCTTTGGTCTGGCATGACCCTGTCGTTGTTTCCAAGCTGCCGGCGGTGGTTCTGGTGAAAGAGTCTTCCGAAGCTAGCGAGCGAAGTTTAGGTGAGTTTCTGGTTCCTCTCTTGAACCAAACGATGCCAATGGCATCATCTACTTCCGGGATTGGTTTAGTTGACTTGAATCAGTGTCTACCTTAAACCAGGTTTTTATCTTCTAGTGTGCCCTTAATGTGCAGCTTGAGTTCTTATTTAAGATGGTTTTGGTATTGCTATGATCTGGACATAATCAAAGTTAGTTGCTTTTTTTTGTGATTCAACAAACATAGCGCTGCTTTATAAAGATGAATTATGCAGCCTTATTGATGCATGTGCTGTTGCTGCAGCTGTTTATGGAAAGATACCCCTAAACCTTGTTGATTTGTTGCCTGACTCGGGAAATGTTGCTCTATGAACTATCCTTGTGTTGATAAGAAAGAATTTTGGAACTGGACCAGACATCAATTGAGGTTCTGTAATATCCAGCAGCATTTTGGAACCGTGTTGTATATTGAAATCTGTAGCTAAAGTGTCAGCAATATTGAGGTCCTGTAATATCCAGGAGCATTTTGGTCTCCATTTTATTTTGCTCCCTTATGTTTTGTCTTCACCTGGGCATATCTATATCATCTCTAGCAGGATATGTACACATAATGAAGTAGCTACTTACCTTTACATACTTGTGCGCCTACTCTGTTTTTTTTCATGGCTACACACACTTATCTTACATGGTTGCCTTGAATGTGAAGAGGTTGGCGTGCTGATATAGAACGAGAAGAGGACGCTGATCATCTCCACATGTGTGTCAAGGAGTTTGCCAAAGCTAGCTAGTCGTGTTTAGGTGAGTTTTTGGTTCCTCCCTTAAACCATAAGATGCCAATGGCATCATCTACTTGTGGGCTTTGTTTAGTTGACTTTAATCAATGTCAACCTTAAACCAGGTTTTTATCTTGTGGTGTGGGCTTCATGCGGAGCTTTGAGTTCTTATTTAATCTTGTTTTGTTATTGCTATGATGTGGCTCTTTGTCTTGATAAAGCTGATCTGGACTTAATCGAAGTTAGTTGCTATATTGTGATTCAACTAACACATCGCTGCTTTATAAAGACGAATTATGCAGCCGTATTGATGCCCGTGATGTTGCTACTGCTGTTTTTATGGAAAGATGCCCCTGGAACGTGCTGATTTGTTGCCTGACTCTGGAAATGAGTTATCCTTTTGTTGAGAAGAAAGAATTTTGGAACCGAACCAGTTCCTGGTTCCTTCAACTTGAGCTCCAAAATGCTCGCTGGATGTACCACCTTGCATGCTTGGCATTTGTACGGTTGGATTAAATGTAGACGCAATCGATCAAAACCAACAAGTGTCGCTTTTTGTCTTTGTGTTTTAGTTGCAATAGCTGTGGTGGGTGAAGTCGAAGTGATATTGTCTGACTTTTCTGATATCTGCATGCATGCATGCAGGTTGTGCTTAGTCTGGTGCAAGGGCGGGCGGCCTCCATCGCTGGCTTGCTTTGTACTGTAGTATGTTTGGGGTGCAGTGCTTGTCTCTGGCTGGTTGGGTCCGTTTTGGCCAAGCCGGGGTGGTCGGTGCTGCCGATGTTGTGTTTATTTATGTAAGTATAATACGTGTTGAAGTCCTCGCTGTAATGTGTTGGCCAGTGAAGTCAGCTCAGCGGCGTGCAATTGTTTCGTCTGTAATGCTTTGCATTCCTCTTGAATTGCCGTGCTTGATCCTGATGGATGTACGTAGTACTACATTTTAAAGATGGCATGGGCTGTTCTCTGTGGAGTTTTATTGATCATTATTTCCCATGTCATCCAGATGTCCATAAGATTGGAAGGTGATGTCGAGATTTCCAGTTAACTTGCACGTACTTTTCGTTGGAAGAGAAAGAAGCCAAAGAAGTGGCCATTCAATGGTTACAGGCAAAAAAAAAAAGATAAAGTGTATATTGCAGAGTCAAGTTTTTTTGTGTGTGGATGTTGTAGGATGATGAATTGTTGGGTACGTGATGTGAGAGCTTGGCGCTGGGCTGTTGTGAGGAATCGGCCAAGAGAGAGAATAGCGTACGTGAGCATATCCATGGATGGACTCGTGAATTGGGTTGGCTGAATTTGGGAACCAAAAAAATGTTGCATCCAATCCGGGTTGATGATTGGCAAACAAAAAAAAAGCTTGATGAGCGGCATCCAAAACGCGAATTCATCGGTGGAGCTGGAGCGGGGAATCCAAAACGCGAAGGGATAATTAATTAATTAATTCGTTGGGAGACAGGCTGGCAGCTCAAAAGTTGGTTCCCTTTTTCCGTACGTAGCGTGTCAGGGAAGTAAATGCGCGCGTGCGATCGGTCGAGCGACGCACGCGTGACTAGCGTGGCAGGGAAGCAGAGTCCGCTCCACCTTTTTTTCTTGTTTTTGCCGACCGAAACGCGCGCGCAAGCCTCTGTGAATGAGTTGGTTCCTTCCGTCTTTGAGCCAACGATCGCGACTTGCTCCGCGCGCCGAATGAGATGGATGACCAGGTCTCCGTCAAGGTGCTTCGCAGATGCGGCGGCGCACTTGAGGGCCACCTTGACGGTGGTGCTCAGAGCACTCAACCGCTTTTACACACATAGAAGATAGAACAAGACAGCATATATATGTGTCACCACGGTCATCTAGTTTATCAGGCGAAGCAGTTGAGGCCGAAGCAACTGGTCAGCAAGCTCCTCAGCCACGTCCTACCCTTCTGCAATGCATTAGACAAGATGATTAGGCCTGATCATGTACATCCCTGAAGTGTGCAACGACCATAAATCAACTTTTTGTGCTGTAAACTTGCTGAAGTAAATTGCATACCCGCCGCATGGACTTGCTGCACAGCATTTCCTGCGGGACCTCGTACAGGTCGTCGTCAAGAGCTTTGACCACCGTGAAGGAGAAGGGTTCTTCCATCGCTACGTGGGGCCCAGTGTTAGCGTCCCAGGCTTGCCTCACCTTGTGCTGCTGCTTCCCCATGGCGACGACGCCATTGTCGTCGTACCAAGTTCCGACCTGCAACAGGAGCACTAATGCATGAAGCCTCACAGATTTTATACAGCAAGACTGTTGTTTTACCTCGCAATTCAGTAGTACCTGTTTATGTGATTTGTGCGCCGTGACGGCAGGGTCGAAGCACTGATTGACGGCCGCCGTCCAGCCATCACCGTCATCATTGCTGTGGTCGTTGTTCCACTGTCCGAACGCCGGGATGCGCCTGCGGCGACCTGCCCTGGCTCTCTGCACACATATGCGTCGCTGTTGTCAAGATCGAGAGCACGAAGAGCTAGCAGCCTAGCAGGGCGGTGTGGTGTGCTTGGCAAGGTATACAAGGTGGGCCCCACACAAAAGCTAGAGCCTTTGCAAGCATGGGCCCAATGCACTGGTCGGCAGTCGGCAGTAGTCACAGGACTGCTGAGCATTGACCCTGGTTGACTAAAGAGCTTGGAGTATGCTGCAAGCCTACCACTACGAGTGATTTTAGCTTCCAGAGCAAAGATCAACTGGATTCTAGATGGAGAAGTGGCAGTGTTAAACCCAATATTGTTAATTACTCCCTCCGTTCCAAAATATAAGGAGTCTAAGATTTAATTAAAAATCAACATATTTTAAGTTTGATCAAATTTATACGTAAAAATATAAACATTAACAATGCCAAATTAATATCAATAGATTCACCAGTAAATATAGTTTCTCAAAATATCCATTTGATATTGTAGATATCCATATGTTTTCGTATAAATTTGGTCAAACTTAGAAGATGTTGACTTTTAGCTAAAGCGTAGGCGCCTTACATTTTAAAACAGAGGGAGAGTAGTAATGAAGCTAAGGTAGAGAGATCTACCAGAAAAACGTACATGCCACGACCAGACAGTATGAATTTGAAGAGAATGCTAATTTCATTAGTACTAGGTGTAACTTGTAAGAGCGATCTTAAATACAGACATGCAGTAGAAGACATGACTGCACGAATGGAAATCCTACATGTGCACAATTAACTTTCACAGAACGGAAGGAAATAATTTCTAGTTAGCTCAAATTTATACCTTGTGGAGGGGTTGTTTCTGTACGGGAAAGGGGATCTGCATCGTCGCAGACTCGAAGCGCTGGGTGAGCACCGACCAGTCGTCGTCGCCGTGGTCATAGTTCCATTCCCCGAACGCTGGTATCCCCCGCCGGTACTGCATAATCCCCCTCACATCCTGCGAAATAGATTGGACACATATCAGCACATATCGCTCAGTCATTGCAAATGAACGCAACAGCAGTTCTTGATACTCAGGGAATTAACCATACCTGATCCATCGGAAGGCCTTGGCTAGTACTACTACGTAGTAAGTAGTAACAGTGAGATCCAGGTGACTTGCTCGGCTTGGTAAGCACACAAGAGTAAGTCTCCAAGTAGTGGAAGAGAGGTATTGACTCGGGGAGGCGGTGGTGTGCGGTTGGGTAAATTTATAGGGAAGAGTGTTGTGTGCTCAGTAAGGAAGACAGCAGTGTCTGAGGGGAGAAACTTGGGGCGGGAGGCAAGCCGAGGGTGCGCTAGCTGGCTGTGACCGTGTGCTTTCTCATCGGGCTGATGCCTGATCCATCGTTCTTGCACGACGCACATCTTCTTTTCATTTTTTATATGTAACTGTGATGGTGTGCCTTACTACTGGTCGGTCTGTCCTTAGGGCATCTCCAACTGAGCGACCCATCCCGCGCCCGCGCGGCCGGATGGGTCCAACCGGACAAAACGCTCTTCGGCGCGCGGACCCATCCCTAAAACGGATGGCCACGGCGTCCGGGACGACCCAAACCCGGCCCAAATCTGGGACGAGTTTGCGTGGCCGCGAACGCCGAAGGCTGGTCGGTCGCGTCCTCCCCTTGTCCGCCCCGGCCCGCCTCGTCTATCTCCCAAAACACAAACACTCCACTCCACTCCCAAAACCTAGAGATGGCCGATGAAGAGACCGCCGCCACCACCGCCACCATCGGAGAGGAGGCACAGCTCGCGGCCGCTCCTTCCGTGGAGGCGACTCCTGCTGGACGCTCCGGTGGTCGTGGAGCCCGGGCCGCCGACGAAGAAGGCGAAGCCCGAGGTCACCGCGGAGCAGAGGGCGATGGAGACCAAGAAGCGGGGGGACCAGCGCAGGGCGCTCGAGCAACGGAAGAGGGACGCCGCCGCCGCGGAGGAGCGGCTGCGGACGGCGGAGCAGCTCCTCGAACTCCAAACGCAGGCGAAGGCTCGTGTCATTCAAGAGCAGGCGCAGGCCATGCTCTTTTACGGCCACGCAGCGCTCGGCCAGCACATGATCATCCCGGGCACCGGCACGGCCTCGGGGGGAGCTCGGCCTCATCCGTGACTCGGCCCCTTCCTCCAAGGTCAACTGCCCCGCCGACTGCCCTGTTTGCGTACACGCCCGGCGCGCACGAAATGGGGGCGCAGACAGGGCGGTACGTACCCATCACGGGATGGGTCACCGGAGGTGGGCGAGTCCATGACGGGGCCGTCACCTTCTTCCATTGACCTCAACCGTGCGCCAGCGAACTCCAAAAGCCCCAAGCACCTGGGAGCAGCAGCGATGGCCGGTGCACGCAACCTGCTCGACGATTTGTCGGCCGAGCGCGCGCAGCCACCGTTGCAGGCACCGTCCACCATGCAGGCCCCTCCGTCTTTCCCGCAGACAATGCCGACGACCGTGCCATATCCTTCGACACAGCAGGCTCCCCAGCCACCTCCCATTGACACACAGGAGGACACCACTGCCTGTCCCGGTAGCATTAACATCGAGGAGGAGCCGTTGTTCGCTCAGGAGCTCACACAAGCCGCAACTGCACAAGCTCGAGCTCGCCGGGTAAGCAAAAGAACCACCAACTACACGGAGAAGGAGGACAAGGTGCTCGTCGAAGGATGGTTGACCATCGGGCAAGATGCATTGACGGGTGCCGAGCAGAAGGGGACCGCATTCTGGCGCCAGATCTATGATTATTTCTATGAACATCGCAAATACGGACTGGAGCCATTTGAGAGCGACCGCGGCGAGATATCGCTCCAAAAGAGGTGGGGAGCAATTCAAACGGAATGCAACAAGTTCCAGGCGGCGAAGTGGATCCCCGTTAGTGGCATGGGTGTGAAGGACTTGGTATGATTCTTAACCTCAACTTATTCATCCGATGTTTGCACATATGTTTATCGTTGTTGTCTCGCTTTGCTCTAGGTGTGGCAAGCTTTGTAATTCTACAAAACCAACAATGGAGAAAAGACCTTTGCCTTCCCTCATTGTTGGAAGGAACTCCAAGGCACCCCAAGTTCCAAGAGGGGTACGAGGGGTACATGGTGACCTTGACTGGCAACAAGACCGCAAAAGATGCCACGGTCATTGACCTTGATGGTGGGCAGCCTTGCGGTAGCTCCGCTTCTCGTGCAAGTCGTCCATGCAGCCACAAGTCAACCAAAGCCAACATTAAGCGTGATGCTTCGCCCATGCTATTGTTTGGCACTTTGAAGGAGCTGCATGCGGACAGAGAGGTGTCCACGGACAAGAGGGATGAGAGGAGGCGCCGGGTGAAACAAGAGGACAGAAAGAACTACTTTAATGTCCAAAAGAAGAAGCTTGAGATTGAAGAGGTCAAGGCCAAGACCAAAGCTAGAGAAATTGAGCTCAAAGAGAAGAAATTGAGCTCATAGCAATGGCAAAGGCCAAAGAGGTGGAGTTGAAGGCGAAGGAAGTTGAGCTCAAACGGCAAGCCGAGGACAACCTTATCAAGAACGCCAACTTGACCACCATGAGCGAGGCGAAGAGAGCTTGGTTCGAGAAGAGACAGAGCGCCCAAATTGAGTTTACAATCTCAATTGTAATTTTAATATTTTTCTCAAACTATGACACATTTTAATTTCTTTATCATGCTACAGTTGTTATTATTTTATGTTATACGATATTATTCTATATTTGTTAGATATTATTCTATATTTTTAAGATATTATTTATAAGTATGTGTGGCCAGATGGCCTATTTCCTAAAGAAATACGCCAAATGAGCAAATGGATGGCCGCTATGTTGGGCGCAACGTGCGATCCAAACGAACACGCGGACGCGAAGCGCTGTCCGCGTGTCCACGCGGTCACCCAAACGGTCCAAAATGGACGGCCCAACGCGTCCATTTGAATCACTCGGTTGGAAATGATTGCATCAATACCCAAATCCAACCCGTCCTCGCATCTCCAGCGAGCGCTACACCTTTTCCACAGTCTGTCCTGCTGTCCCGCCATGGCCCGACGCATAGCCGATCACTGCTCACATGAAGGCTTGGCGTTGCCACGAGGAGTAACAACAACAAAACTAGACAAACTATCATAAGATGTTTCAGATATTTCAGTGTATTCCCAAATAAGTGAACAAATACATTCAAATATGTCTGCA
The DNA here is from genome assembly GCF_022539505.1 of Lolium rigidum. Taxonomy (NCBI): domain Eukaryota; kingdom Viridiplantae; phylum Streptophyta; class Magnoliopsida; order Poales; family Poaceae; genus Lolium; species Lolium rigidum. Next base: position 337,003,768 of record NC_061508.1, read on the forward strand.
TACATGTATTTTCAAGAAAAAAACTAAAACATCTTATAATAGTGAGCACAGGGAGTACCATTTGAACCATCTGATTGCATGGAATTAACAGTTCATATTCATTAAGTGTACCATGAAAGAACACCTACATATTTTCAAAAAAAAAAAAAACTGTTAACCAGGTATGACCTCTGCAATAGCAAAATAAGGTGACAAGAAAAGGTTATATCCTGAACATATAAGTTGACAAGCACAGATAGATATTATAGCATATACACAGCGTATATACTTCAGAAACCTGTACAAAAAAGAACAGTCACATGCGGCTCTGCCAGCATCTTGAAATTGGAAGTATCACACAAACCAACCAAATTATCACGGCGTGACGAGCCTGTTTGAGTGCATGGGTGTTCTCCCTGACTTGGTAGCAGCGTTTATATATTGGGCAAACTTTGTGTCCCATCGAGGATCAAAATAGACCGAATCCTCCGAAGGCAACCACGCCATATACTCACTCCTGCTCGTCCCAAAGATGATAGCTTCTTCGATGGTGAGTCCATATGGTGCAGAAGCAATTTCCTCAAACTCTGCGTGACACCCATGGTATGTTCCGAAAGCCGGATGCACAAGTCTGATCCCTTCATACTCGCAGTGGTAGCAGCGACCTTTTTTTCCAAGCAAAACAACAACATATAATTAGCTAGCTGCAGGTCATCACAACTGACCAAATCTTTTGCTTATAACATTGCAACAAACTACAACTTTAGAAATAAAGCAATTTCACCAGCTATTGCTCTGGACATAGCACAAAAGGTATGTTTATGAAGGACAACAACAGTCTAATCCATGTCAATCAATTATCTCATTCTTATGTAGTTAAAATCAAAAAACGGTTATAGCCAACATAAAAAAACCAGTGCCTTGTGTGTGTTCCTGGTGGGGTAGTGGGGCGATTATGAAGCATAAAGAATAATTTCAGCATCTGTACTGCACATAGCACAGAAGGGATATGTGAGGACAACAACAGTCTAATTCCTGTCAATCAATTATTTCATTCTTATGTAGTTAATATCAACAAATGATTACAGCAAGCATACAAGACCAGTGCCTTGTGTCTGTTTGTAGTGGGGTGGTGCAGCTATTATGCAATGCATACAAAACAATTTCAGCATATATAGTGCACTTTCAGCATCTATAATGCACACAACAGAATAGGGATATGTGAGTACAACAAGAGTCTAATACATGTTAATCAATTAATGAAGAAAGCTTCAGCATTCATGAGAAAGGTAACATACCATCATCAGTCAAAGGGTCTACCACACAGCAACGCAGCACATTGTTGTCTTCATCAACATTCCTACATTCAACGAAAAACAGTGTGGGGGGGTGTGCCAGCTTCAGAAGGTGAACCCTTTGGTGTTGCATAAAAGTTGATATGACAGTATGGATCCCCATCTTTGGTGTCGTGGTAACTGTACTTCCCATTCTCCATTACTTGTGGATTGACACCGCATATAACATGAAGCTGATACTCAACCCCATCCTACAACCAAGCAGACTGTGTATTAATACAATGAGCACTTAGTAATAGTGCAGATTGACTGGACAAAGAACTCACCAGAGATTGCTTTGAAAAATCACTTAGTGCAGCTTCAACCGTGTCTACAAAGAACGACTCATGATCCTTGAACCTTTCCTGTCGGCGTGAGACATAACTGGAGGCACAAGTCCGCAGTTTCGGGACTGATGGGGTACAAGAGGGGCCTAGAGATACCAACCATGCAGAGATGCCACCGACATCTTCGGAGGATAGCGCGCATGCGTTACTGGTTTTCAGAAGAGACCGCACCGAGGACACAACATTTGGCAGGGCACAGAGCTCTCGTAGCGCTCTAGGATCTGGATGCCATGCTACCTTAGCGGCCATCTTGTAGGCCTTTTTAAAGGATCCCGACAACTGGTGACCATCTAGCTGCAGCATGGAACTGGCTGCTTGAAGGTTGGCATCCCCCTTGAGGAGATACAGCAAAGCGACATTCTCGGCAAGTTCAGGGAAGAGGGTGCGAAGAAACGCCACAAGGCCAGCCATTGACCGTCGTTCCAAGCGCCGAAGGATTTTGGTACAAAGCATGTCCACCGGAAACTCATCTTGAGGTGGGAATGCAGTGTTGTACCAAATGGTGTTGAGTAGGACGTTGGAGACGGGGTCACCCATGGGGCCAAAGCAGTAGCCAACCTTGAGAAGGCTGCGATGGTGGCTGTGTCGCAACGAATCGCCCGGAAGGTTTGCCATTGCCTTGAGGTAGATGCCGTGGATTTTGTCCAGGAGGACATAATTAATGGATGCCTTGAGTTGAATGGGGATCGGGTCTTGCAGCCGTGTAACGAGATAACAGTTTAGAGTCCGGAGCTGAGACTCATGGAGGTGGCCAAGGCGAAGCGAAGGTACAGCGGGGAGCAGCAACTTCTGAAGGCAAACTGTGGTGGTGTCTTGTGATGACTGATCAGAGGCTGAATTTAGACGAGATGACATGGATGACCAGGTCTCCGTGAATGTGGAAGGGGAGGGGTGCTTCGCAGATGCGGCGGCGCACTTGAGGGCCACCTTGACGGTGGTGGTCAGAGCAATCTCGGGGATGATGGCGCAGGAGAAGATGGTGTGTGCAGTAGTCTCACGATCCAGCGCGACGAGGCGGACAGCCACATCGAGGTCGGCCTTGGCCAGCAATAGGTAGCGAAGAGCTTTCCAGTCATGAAGGTACCGGAATCGAGAGACGAGGAACGCCGTGAGGCCGTCGAACGACCGCTCGACGACGCCGACGCCGGAATTCTCAAACATGTCTCTGTCTCGATCTGCGATCTTTTTCTCTTCCTCTTCTTCTTCATTGACATCCCCTCGGTAGTGTTCTCATCCTTGCTGCTGGATATGGCGTTGAAGATGATGTTGGAGACGGGGTCGAGGAGCGCAGGGATTAGCTCCGGCATCCCCTCCAACAGCAGCCGGTCGACCGCCTCCTTGTAGTACCCGCGGATCTCGTCCAGAACCTTGGATTGGTCGCGGCTACGCTGATCGTAGGGGTTGTCGATTCGCCGGCCATCGGAGCGATAAGGCGCGGCGGCGGAGGCGGCGGCGACAGGAGGAAGAGGGAAGTTGTGATCTTTAATTAATGTAAGAGCAATCCTTCCCCTCCTATCCAAAATCAAGAAATCCTCTGCTCGCCTCGATGCCACCGCGGCCGTCCCTCCAATCGATCCTCCTCATTGCGGCCTCCACCTCTGCTGCCGGGGGCTCGGGCCTCCTCCTCGCTGCGCGCCGCCACTTCCCTGCCGCCTTAGCCGCCGCGGGGGACCACCGCATCCGCCTGCTCCATTCCTTCTCCGGGAGCCGTCTCCCCAGGCCGGCCGAGCTCGCCTGCTGCTTTGGGACCGCCGCCGTGCCCGTCGTCCCGCGCTCCTGGAATGGTAAAGCGTCCGCTGCTCTGAAACAGCTAGATGTAAGATCTTAGTCTTTGCTTTATACTTTTATTTTATTGATGTGCTGCCATTTTGGGATGACAGATAAGATCAAGGAGACGTGGGCATGCGAATAACGGCTCCGGCAGCTAGTTGAGAAGCTGAGTAATACATATGAATCAAGGGAGGTTTGGGGTTTTCCTAAAGACGCTTTGCCCAGTGGTACCGTTGCGGCCTTTTATGATAAAAAAACACTCTCGTTGTTTTCATTCTCTTTTCTTTTCATGGAGTGTTTCGAATGAGCTAAAAAAAATAAGGCTTTTGGATTTAGGACATGTAGACTTCATGTATCCATAATGTTTCGATCGGTTTAAGTTAGCTCATTTCTGTTTCACATATCGCACACATTTGAAGTATTCACGATCCTTCCATAAAGTAGTGTTCTCAAAGTGTTCAGTACCTGTTAATTATGATTGATTTGATGGCGTGTTTAAAAATCTTGTTCATATGTATATGACCTACATAAGTATATGCTATTTTAGTGATTTTTTATTTCCCTTATTTTCACCAGTGCAAAGGTGGGTCATCTGAGGAACTAAGCCTCAGTGTCTTCTTCATCCGAAGAGTTTTTTTTTTTTTTTTTTGAGAATTCGGTCGTTCTTTATTGATTAACGGAAAGCGCTTGTACAGGAATGTTAAAACCATCTGGTGGCCCTAGTAGCCACACTTGACGACCGCTAGCTAAGTACATCCGAAGAGATGGGTGAGTTCTTATCTATGGCATTGAAGATGATGTTGGAGACGGGGTCGAGGAGCCCGAAGCACAAGCCGGCGTCGAGAAGCGAAGGGATTAGCTCCGGCATCCCCGCCAAAAGCAGATGGTCGACCGCCTCCTTGTAGTACCCGCGGATCTCGTCCAGAAACTTGGATTGGTCGTCGCTGCGTTGTTCGTAGGGGTAGTAATCTTTCGGCTTTCTCGAATCGCCGGCCATCGGAGCAATAAGGCGCGACGGTGGCGGCTACGGGAGGAAGAGGGAAGTTGCGATCTTTAATTAATGATGATGATGAATCGAGGCTTTGTCTCCCTCGCTGCTCCAGGGGAACCACATGTAAGAGCAATCCGGGAAACACGCGGCCGGACGGCCGGCGCGTAAGAGCATCTCCAGTCGCCCGTTTGAAAGGGCCTTTTCGCCCGACGCATCTCCATCTTTTTGGGGCGTGCCGACTATTTTACCGCCCCCAGTCGCCCGTTTGAAAGGGCCTTTTCGCCCGACGCGGCCCAATACGGTGTCCGGTGCTCCGAGGCCATCCCCGCTCCACAAGGAACGTTGTTGGCGCGCCAGACAGACAGAAAAGCAAGGCGGGTACCCACCGGGCGGCGACCACATCCAGAACGGTTGCTTCCCGCCTTTATTTCTCGTCGCATCTCCCCTCCCGTGCCTCCTACCCCTCCGCCGTCGCTCCATTTGTCGGTCGTCTCCATGGATAATTTCTCCTGCGTTGGACACCGCCATGACGACTGACTCCCTCGCCGTCCTTTTTGCCGCCGCCGCTTCGCCAACGCGTCTCAGAACGTGCCGGCAAATCCGCCCCTCCTCTGCGCACAAAAGGTGTTCGACGGTTTGTCTAGTAGGTGCGACAGGTCAACGTCCGTTGCCTCCTCTGCCGCAGATGAATTTTAACCATTTTTTTTTCTTCATACATGGATAGCGAGGACGAGATGATCGTGGAAATAATGGAGGAAGAGAAAGCCTTCGACAACGACCTTCGGGAGAATTTGTCGATCATCGCGTCCCTCCAAAATATGCTTGACGCCGATGCGGAGAGGAAGAAGAGGCCGCGCCGTGGAGGTTCAAAGCCGGGAAGAAAGAAGACGAAGCCCCAGCAAAGGTTGGATGGGCATACCATGCTGCACAACGACTACTTCGCAGAAGAGGCAACACAGGCCGACAATTTTCGGTGCCGGTATAGGATGAGCAAGGGTTTGTTCATGAATATCCTCCACGGCGTTCGAGAGTTCGACCACTACTTCAAGCTAAGCACAACACTATTAGCACAGCCGGGTTCTCGTCGATTTAGAAGTGCACCGCCGCCATTAGGATGCTTGCATACGGAGCACCTGCCGATACACAGGACGACTACCTTCGCATGAGTGAGTCTACTGTCAATGAGTGCATGTATAAGTTTTGCCGAGCTGTGGTGGGAAAGTTGCCAAGTACTACTTGAGAGGGCCAACTGAAGAAGAGACGGTAAGAATCATGGCCCAAAATGCAGCGAGATGATTCCCTGCGATGATTGGAAGCATCAATTGTATGCACTGGTTATGAAAGAACTTTTCGTTTGCTTGGCAAGGTATATACAAATGGCGTCATGGATATTGAAGTGTGGTGCTTGAATCTATGGCAGATTATGACCTATAGATTGGCATTCTTTTTTTGGCTTGGCGGGATCACACAATGACATCAACGTGTTGCAACGGTTTCTGGTGTTTTGGAAACTAGTGGAAGGTCATGCTCTACCATGCAACTATGAGATCAATGGCCACCAATATACCAAAGGCTACTATATAGCTGATGGTATATATCCAACATGGGCGACATTTGTCAAAACAATCCCAATGGCATCAGGTAAGAAGAATTGCAACTTTGCTTCGCGATAGGAGGCTTGCCGGAAGGATGTCGAGCGGGCATTTAGTGTGCTCCAGCTCAATTTACTATTGTTCGGCACCCTGCTCTAAGCTGATCTCACGACCAAATGTGGGAGGTGATGCAGGCTAATGTGATCATACGCAACATGATCATCGAGGATGACCGCAAGAATCGGGCCAGGACAAATGTTAGTCCCTATGAGCGTCAGGGCCCTCTCGCGGAGATTGGTCACGAGGTGCCTACAGATTTTGCTGATTTCCTCGCTATGCACGCAAAGATTCGTGACATCCATCTTCACGATCAACTGCAACGTGATCTCGTTGAGCATCTGTGGAGGGTCAAAGGATTATCAGCAAATGCGGCGGCGACTTGATCTAGCCCAACTTATACTTGTTTGGTTTGTTGTTGTTTGTTGTATTTTAATTTAAAAACAGTTTTAGCAAACATATTTATTTGTATGCTATGTTTAATAAATTGATTGTGTTTTCAAATACTCCAACCGAAAAAACAAATTTAAGACCTGGATTGGAGGGCGCGACTGGAGAGAGACACGCCCCAGAGACGATAATAGCATTCCCAAACATTTGATCCGGCGCGATTTGGAGAGCCTTGTGGCGCTGCAGAACCCTAAACCCCTCTCATCCATCCCCTCCTATCCAAAGACCAAAATCAAGAAATCATCTGCTTCGCCTCGATGCCACCGCGGCCGTCCCTCCAGTCGATCCTCCTCATTGCAGCCTCCACCTCCACTGCCGCTGGGTACGCGGGCCTCCTCCTCGCCGCGGGCCGCCACTTCCCTGCCGCCTTCGCCGCCGCGGGGGCCACCGCATCCGCCTGCTCCACTCCTTCTCCGGGGGCCGTCTCCCCAGGCCGACCGAGCTCGCCTACTGCTTCGGGACCGCCGCCGTGCCCGTCGTCCCGCGCTCCTCGAATGGTAAAGCGTCCGCTCCTCTGAAACAGCTAGATGTAAAATCTTGGTCGTTGTTCTATACTTTTACTAATGCGCTGCCATTTGGGATGACAGTTGGTTCGATCTACAAGACGAGGGCTTGCGAAGAGCGACTCGGGCAGCTAGTTGTGAAGCTGGAAGATAAAGGAATACGTATAAAGCAATGGAGGCTTGGGGCTTTCAACCGGACGCTTTGCCCAGTGGTATTGCTGCGGCCTTTTATGATACAACGCACTCTCGTTGTTTCCATTCTCTTTTCTTTTCATGGAGTGTTTCGTTGGATAAGTGAGCTAAAAAAAGTCTTTTGGATTCAGGACATGTAGACTTCATACATCCATAATGTTTCGATCAGTATAAGTTAGCTCATTTCGGTTTCACATATCGCACACATTTGAAGTATTCATGAGCCTTCCATAAAAGAAGTGTTCTCAAAGAGTTCAGTACCTGTAAATTATGATCGATTTGATGACCGGTTTATAAATCTTGTTCATATGTATATGATCTTCATAAGTACGGTATAAGCTATTTTAATGATCCAATTGTGTTTTAGATTTTGATCTATCATACAGCAAATGATTAACTATGATTTCCCTTCTGTTAACTAGTGCAAAGGGGGGTTCAAAAAGGAACAAAGCCTTAGTGTCTTCATCCGAATTGATGGGTGAGTTCTTATGCATAGCACATTTTGAGCTTGTCAGTTGGAGTTGTTTCTTAAGGCATATGTACTGTAGATTCTTTGTTGTCTGATCTTTCTATGATGTTTCTTTAGTTTAAATGCAAGATGGACTTGTTTTAGAGCGAATTGTGGCTGAAAAGGCAATGCCCAGGTGAGTGTACCGACGAATTAAACAAAACTGAAAGCAATAAACCATCTTGATACCACTTTGTTCTGCAGCCTGACGGAGATTCCGCGGTGTACCAAGCAAAAAAGGACACACGAAATGGAAGTGACACAGGAAATAGAACTGGCGCAGGAAAGGAAACTGACCAGCAAGTCAAGGCAAATCATGCAGTCAAGGTCTACAGAAAGCTTTGTGAAGAGGACCTGCATCTTGAGCCTCTGTGTGATGAGGTAATCAAAATATTATTAAGTTAGACATTTTTCAATTGGTATATTCTTCAATTGATACTGAAACCATCTTCGTAGTTCTCTTTTGCATTCTTTGCTTATGCTGGTAAAAAAATTGCACATGGGTATTTTGTAAAATGGTTATCTCTCGCAGATCGTGACATACTTTTCGGAAAGAATGATATCACCGGAAACACTTCGAAGGAACAATGTATCGCAACGTAAATGGAACAACAAGGTATAGCTGGTACTTTTGATGCAGGTTTACTATGTACAAGCATACATTGTGATACATACATATGGTATTTCGTTTGCAGCTTGTGATTGCTTTCACCTAAAGACGTGATAAAGTCCTCGTTGGCTGCAAATACAGGGAACTCTCTAAGAAATATTCACAGGTTTGTTGCACTCTTCCATTTTAGGTTACATGCTTATGTTATGTTTTTATGAATATTATCCATACTCATTTTTTTCTTCTTACCAGGAGAGAAACACTGAGAAAATTTTGTATGGTCTGGATGATATAAAGCAAGCACGTGTTGTTATCATTGTATGTTCAAGATTTTCATGTTTCTTTTTGTTGCCAATCCATTTAAGCCTGAGTTCACAAAAATTTACTAGCCTTTTGTCCATTCTGATATTGTAGGTTGAGGGTGAAATTGATAAACTTTCCATGGAAGAGGCTGGCTATCGTAACTGTGTGAGTGTGCCAGATGGTGCACCACCACAAGTATCCAACAAACTCCCAGACAAAGACCATGTTAGAACTATTTTCTCGTACTGCTGCAAGTTTTTGTCACTGGGAGAGTTATATGTTTTCCATTATTACTTGCTAGTATAGTTCCCCAATGTGAGCTGATCTGTAGTTGTGACCTAACATCTTCTTGCATTCCCTGTGAAGCTAGGATACGAAGTATCGATATCTGTGGAACTGCAAAGAGTATCTTGACTCGGTGGGTATTTTTCTCATTTCAGAAGTTATTTTGCAAACTCTATTGCTGAGATATGCAGGTTCCAGTACTGAATATGTTTTGCTATATGGTATTAGGCATCTAAGATAATACTGGCAACAGATGCTGATCCTCCAGGGCAGGCTCTTGCTGAGGAACTTGCTCGCCGCCTTGGTAATGAAAGGTTTGTCTACCGTTTTGTTGCAATCACGAGTCTCAGCAATTACTAAGAATGGATGACTGTGCAAGTCCTTATTTAACTCATTTTCACATATAATTTAATGCAATCAGGTGTTGGAGGGTCACCTGGCCAAGGAAGAATGAGACACAATTTTGCAAAGATGCCAATGAGGTTTGTTATGTCATGCACGGACTACTTTGACTAATAAATGATATTGTTATTGTTCTGAAAGAGTTTTCTGATGTTACAAGCACAATCAGGGCCCAAGAGATATATAATATCCTTTTCCTAACGTGACTCTCTAGATAAGCTTATGCTAACTTGTATGGTATTATGATGCTTTCTGAAAGTAATCTAGTTGCAGCTATTCTTAATTAAAGCTTGAAGGGTTTTTTGTGTGCAATGAATCTAAAATCTGAAGAATCATCTGAGTTTAGTTCCTTTGGTCTTTAGCTCTTTTTTTTATGGAACTATCTTGGAGGTGTTTATACACTTTCTGTAATAGGTCTTTGTAGGTCTAACTCCTTTTTCGACTGCAGGTACTTATGTTCTTGGGGCCACAAGCATTGAAAGAGGTTATAGAAGGTGCAGAACTGTATCGTATAAGAGGTCTTTTCAAGTTCAGAGATTTCTTCTCTGAGATCGATAGTTATTACTCTAGGAATTCGTGGCGATGAGCTTGGAATTCCTACTGGTTCGAAATGTATGGATGAGCTTTACAAGGTATCTACTAGTTTCATTTTCTATTTGTTTTTCATATTTTCTTTAAGGTTTGACCTCAAATTCGAGCTGGCTTTCTCCCTTAGAGCATCTCCAAGAGCTCTCCTATATTTGCCCCAATCCCCTCAAAACTGTTATTTTAGCAATTGTAACCAAAAAACTTGCTCCAAGAGCCTTCCTTAAAGTGGTCCCCCCTCCCACCCACCCCCCAACCCCGCAAAAAAAATTTAGGAAGCTGAGTAGAACTTGGGTCCAACTTGGTATATTTGGCATTCCATAGCCGGATTGCTAAAAGCCCCAACAACGCGCAGGAGGAGGCCAGCCATCCAAACGGGAAAGTTCCTGCCCGTGCCACCTCCCCCACCGCCGCGCAGTGCCGCCATCTCCGGCCACCAAGACCGTCATGGAAGCCCACCCTGACCTCCCCCAACCTCCGCGGGCCCCGCTGCCATTCCTTCACCTCTTCCTGGCCCCGTAGATTTTCCTCCATGCAATTGTCATGGTTGTCGCAGTCCCGGGCCAAGCTCCTCCTCTAGAGCCCCACCAGCCTTGATGTCCCCACCACCGCTGGTTCCGGCGTGCGTCGTCGGACAAGCAGAGCACACGGCCAATCGGGCTAGCGCGCTGCTGCAGCTCGATCTGCGGCTGTTGCTGCCGAGCAAGACGCGGGTGGGGGGAGTGGGGCCAGGGCTAGGTGGGGGACCCAGGCTCTCTGGCGGGGGCGGCGGGGGATGGGTAGGGTAAGGCCGTGCGGTTGGGATCAGGAAGGACGGTGGGGAGGACAAAAAGAGAGGAAAAAGAGTAACCCACTAACATGTGAGTCCCATGAACAAAAAAAATTCCAGTGCCAGTTTTTGGGATGTTTTTGGAGCAGAAATTTTCTTGGCTTCTTATACCTTCTCCATCCTCTTCCTAAAACTGGTTTGACATCCTAAATTATAGGAAGGCTCTTGAAGATGCTCTTACCAAGTTATGAGTTGTTTTGTTTTCTTTATTTGCACATACAAGGTTGTTTGCTGATGGCAAGTTGACTTTTGCCTTGAAATTAGACCATTTAACCAATTTTAGTGAATTACGTACCATTTACTCATGTATTATGACTCGTAGATCTAGCTGAAAACAACTAGATTGTTTTTCTCCTTGCCAAGTTAAAGAGTTCCTTTATTTTTGTTGTTAGTGCATAGAAGGTTTTGTTCTGTCCGCAATAGTTGTTGACATTTGGCGTGATGTTGGATCATTTAACCAATTTTGGAGAATTGTGTACCATTTAGTCATGTATTATGACTCGTTGATCTAGCTACACACAGCTAGATGATTCCAGTTTCCGTGGCTAGCATGCACTAAAAAGATGGCCTGAACTGAGCATATCATATTCGCTAATGTTCATGCTCCATCCATGATTTCTCGTGTGACTATGTTTATTTTCCCTTCCTCAGATTGTTCCTGACAAATTTTTCTTTCAAGACACGTATGAAGGTGTAATTTTCAAAGGAATCTGTGTAGGGGATTGAGTATCAGCTCCATGTTATATGCAGTGTGAATGCAGAAGTGGCAGAAGAAGGGGAGTACGGCTACTCAACAGTCAGCCCCAAAGATTACCCGTACTGTTAAATCAACTTCTATGGTACGCCAAAGGGTTCTTCACCTTCTGAAGCCCCCACGCTGTTCTTCGTTGAGTGTAGCAACGTTGATGAAGAGGAGAATGTGGTTTTGTTCCTGTGTGGTAGACCCGTCAAGTAATGATGGTAATGCCTGCTTGAGCTTTCTTTCTGCATTAACAGATGCTGATTTACTGAATATCTTGTTCTTGTTTTGCCTTGAAAAAAGGTCGTTGTTACCACTGAGTACCCAGGGACCAGACTTGTGCATCCGAGTTTTGGAACATATTGGGGGTGTGACGAGTTTGAGGTAATTGCTTCTATGGTACATAGACTTGGCATCAAAGAGTTGTCCTCTTTGGGATGAGCAAAAAGTAAATTGATGGCCTGGTTTCCTTCGGAGGAATCAGTCTATTTTGATCCTTGATGGGACGCCAAATATGCCCGTTGTCTAAATGATGGTAGTACTCCATGGTGTAAAACCCATTTTCTCAAACTGGCTCATTGCGTCATGATAACAATTTATTTTGCTTATGTGCTGCCGGTTTCAAGATGTTTTAGAGCTACACGTGAGTGTTCTTTTTTTCTTTAGTGTTTTGAAGTATGTACGCTGGGTATGTATATATCGATCTGTGCTTGTCATGTCATATTATTATTCTTGAACTTTTAGCCTCTGTGTTCATCTTGTTTTGCTGTTGACAAACTGACAACAGAATAGCAGTTTTGTACAACAAAAGAAAAGTAGGTATGTCACTTCCCGCCGCATACACTATCATACTTCCGAATGTAGTTTCCTCTCATGACCAAAGGCAAATGTTACATGGTTGACTTCATGCAACAACACAAGAGAAAACTAACATACATAGGGCAAAGCTATAAATCATCTTCATTCATATTATAATACTAGATGAATACCTCGCGCGTTGCAGCGGAAATTTCTAAAATAAATACGACGAAAATGTTTTCTTCCAATGATAGGCGCGTGCATGAATTTGAAACACATACCATGCACAAAAATAATATATTATGTGAAAGGGGATCATAACGCATACCTTGTTGAATAAGTCACCTGAAGTATAAAAACCTTGAAAGCTCAATCCTTGCTAGGCAGTTGTCGCCAACAATAATAGTGGAAATGAAGAAAGTTTAAAAGGTTGAATCCCTAATAAAATATTACAAAACCTATCCCAAATATGACCCTCTAAAATGGATATGAGATATATTTAGGAGTAGGAAATAGAGAACGTCTTCATGGACCATGGATCATCATACATAATCTGGTTTGGTAATCGCTTGTGGAAAAATATCTACCTGTTTACAAAGATAAGGTGTTGACTGGCATGCATCTGTCGCCACCAGACGCTTGGTCAGCTTCTGTGCCATATAACTTCAGACGCTCTCCAGCTCTAGACGGGTGAAGGCTGGCTTCGTTGTCTCCTTACTACCTGCAGTTCTCTGCATCAAATAAAATTTAAACAAAGAATACTAACGACCAGGAGCCGACGTGGGGCAGCATCTTCGTGAGCGAAAGCGATGACTGTTCTTCTACAGCAAGTTGGAAACCCTCCTCTGCTGTCTAGCTCTTCTAGAATCAGGTCTGCTCATGGTGTGCAAGAGATTGGTGCTCGTGGTGGGGTGCTAGCGGTATTGGATGGGGAATTGAAGCGATTGAGAAGGTCGACAGGTGAAGGAAAAGGCCTGCTCATGTCTTGATGTCCACATATAGAGGAACAACCGAAGAAGCATGATTTAGGTGTCATGGGAATATTGCGCATTGAATGTCATTAGTAGGAAATGAAGAGAAGAAGACATAAAGATGATACGGTATGGAAACAGACTGATCACTCGAGTTTTGTTGGATTGGGAGTAATAAATGCATGCTAATTAATGGGAAGAGCATGAAGAAAACGAAAATGCACAGAATGTGAACATGATGGCACGGTGGTGCAACACCAAATGGAGTTGAACATGCCATCGTACGGTTAGAAATCAAGAAGACAATTAGAATCAGACGGATAGACAAATTAAATGACCCTCTAGTGGGGTTTTGCTTTATAAGAGATATAGATAGCTAGGGTTTACCTATCTCTCCCCAAGAACAAAGGAACTACTCACACATGAAGGCAATCAACATGATCTCAAACATATGAATGAAATATGGTAGTACAATTGAATACAAGATGAGATTCACACTAGGGATTGGATTACAACCAAGTAAACAAAGGGGATAGGTGTTGGAGATGGTATTGATGATGATGATGTAGATCGGTGTTGAAGCCTTTAAGATCCAAGCCCCTTCTTCTCTTGAGTGATGATGATGGCTGAGATCTTGTGGAGGCGGCGGCTATGGAGTCTTCAAGGCGGCAGGGCTCCGCCGTGGAGGTATGTGGTGATGGGGGTGTCTCTCCCTTGGCTCCTTCCCTCTTTATATAGGCCTAGGGGGTCTCCAATAGCCCCTCCCACATTGCCTATGACCAAAAGAAGGTATAGGAACAAACGGGGATGGATTATGTGAAAAAACGCATCCAGAAAGGCTTTTTCTGCACGTCCAGGCCCGTGGTACGGGCAGACCTGCCCGTACTAATGGTTGCTAAAGTTATTGGTTGCTTTCGTATTTTGTCCGCCATTTCCTCATACGAACTTCGACTTGAGTTTTCTTGGGCTCGTTGAACTCGTATGGACGAGAGCTACAACACCATGGTCTTAGATATTTATTTTGAGATGATGGAAAATGTCACTTTTTCCACTCCTCAAATGACTAAGTCTGGTGCCCACAGCTCTTTCATATTTCCCTCTCTTGATCCTTTTGCCTTTCTTTATCCATAGTTGTCCATAACACCTACAACCATGTAAAAGACAAGGGAAACATAATAAAATTCTACTAAAACTACTAAATATGCGATGCTCATATGAAAGTGAACAAGAACTCGTAAGTATGCAAAATAGGCATAGGTGTATCTAGCTGGAGCATGAAATGAGTGACAATATGAGTAATAGTATACTTAAAAACCTCAGTAAAATAGTGCTAAATTTCGAGCTATCGGGTAGCATGAATGATGCTACCTCCTTCTTCCTTGGAAAGTGTTCCATACACTTCTTGTGTGGGAATTGAAACTTGACATTCCCTTCTTTAGAATCAATGATAGCTCATGTTGTTCTCAGAAAAGGTCTTCCAAGTATTATAGGACTAGAGGTATTTTTCCCCATGTCCATAACAATGAAATCAACAGGCACATATATCATATGCAATTCAACCATTACATCATTTACTTTTCCTAAAACCTTTTTGGTTGAATCATCAGCAAGTAATAAATCAATAGAGCATTTTTCTATATTTTTAGATTAAGTAATTCATATAGCTCTTTTGATATGATAGAAACACTAGATCCTAAATCTAGAATGGCATGATGTGTTTCTTTATCAATAGATATTAATATCTTGGGGATCCATGCATTCCCAAGCTTAGGTGGTATCATAGCCTCATTATTGCATCTTTGAATCTTTTCTTTAATGACATAGTTAGCAATATAGGAACCAAAACCATCTTGATTGACATTAATAGTAGGATCTTTAGCAAATTTATCAAGTATAGCAATCAATTCATGCAAGCTACATTTATCAAGATCCAAGAGTGGTTCCCTAGCTTCAATAAGCATTTTAACTTCTTCAGTTTGTTTATGATTAGCAAGCATAACAGTTTCTTTTTCATCGAAAGCATTCAAAGCAATATTTTCCTCTTCTTCTTCCTTTTTCAAAAGTATAGAGGTTCCAAATTGTGATAAAAGAGGTGTAAGGAAATCAGTATATCGCAACAACTCATTGTATGTTTCTTCAAATGTAAGATCTCTTTTGTTTATCAATCGTATATGTCAATTCTAGTGTTTATTAATCAACATAAAGTTACTAGTTATATGGGCATCACATACTAACATAGAGATCTTTTGTTTATTAATCTCTCTTATACTCCACCAAGATGCGAACCAAATCATAACACCCTAGTAATTAAGATAAATCAGAGTACAGCATTAAGTTCTATGACATGAAGTTAAAATAAGAACATGCTAGATCTAGTCATGGAGAAGTGGCAAGGTCACCCAACATCCCCGGTAGCATGGTATTCTCTTTATCCCTAGTGAGGTAACAAAGTAAGGTAAACACCTGTCGTTGCCTATTCGACGGTACCCCGGAGGAGGGATCCTCACGGAGGGGGGAAGAAGTAGGGACCATAGGGCGGAGAGCACCCGGGATGGTGGTACGCGATTTACCCAGCTTCGGAAAACCTGCTCGAGGACAGGGCCTGCTGCTGCTTGTCTGGAATTATCTGGGCGCTTTCGCGTTGTTACAATGAGTTGTGGTTGTGCCTCTAGGGCTCCCAGGATCCGGCTTATAAAGGCGCCAGGATCTAGGGTTTCTACGGAGAGTCCTACCCGGATTACAATCTTGCCAAACTACGGTACATTACATTGCCATGCACGTCAAGGATCCGCCTATCCCTAATACGCCGTACTGGATTCGGCTACCCCTGATGGGCCAGGCCGGATCCGGCTTCCAGAGAAGGTCGGTTGGATCCAGCTCCTTGTTCCTGGGCTGGACTTCCTCCATCCTGATCAACAGCAACTGGCCCGCCTGATGGGCCGTATGCCACCATCATCATCTGTGGGCCACCTAGGCTTGCCGGATCTAGCCACTGTCGATGGTACACCCATGAAGTATACCCACAACAGTAGCCCCCAGAGTTCTACGAGATTCTCCTTCCTTTCCGTCTTGCTCGAGCCATCAACACTTCTGGCAAGCTTCCTGGAAATCTAGGGAAACTTGAAGAACTCCGACTTTATGAAACTTCTTTCCAGCTTGCTGATGACCCACAAGTATAGGGGATCGCAACAGTCTTCGAGGGAAGTATTACCCAATTTATTGATTCGACACAAGGGGAGACAAAGAATACTTGTAAGCCTTAACAGCGGAGTTGTCAATTCAGCTGCACACTGGAAACGGACTTGCTCGCAAGAGTTTATCGGTAGTAACAGTTTTATGGCGAGTGGAAATAGCGAAATAACGACAGCGGTGAAATAAAGACAACGAGTAGTGATTATAGTAAACAGCGGGATTAAAATACTGTAGGCACGGGGACGGATTTAACGGGCGTTGCATGGATGAGAGAAACTCATGTAACAATCAAAGCGAGGGCATTTGCGGATAATAATAAAACGGTATCCAAGTACTAATCAATCAATAGGCATGTGTTCCATATTTAGTCGTACGTGCTCGCAATGAGAAACTTGCACAACATCTTCGTCCTACCAGCCGGTGGCAGCCGGGCCTCTAGGGAAACTACTTGGATATTAAGGTACTCCTTTTAATAGAGTACCGGAGCAAAGCATTAACACTCCGTGAACACATGTGATCCTCACATCACTACCATCCCCTCCGGTTGTCCCGATTTCGTCACTTCGGGGCCATTGGTTCCGGACAGCGACATGTGTATACAACTTGCGGGTAAGATCATAAACAACGAATATCTTCATGAATCAATAACATGTTCAGATCTGAGATCATGGCACTCGGGCCCTAGTGACAAGCATTAAGCATAACAAGTTGCAACAATATCATAAAAGTGACATCTACGGATACTAGGCACTATGCCCTAACAATCTTATGACTATTACATGACCAATCTCATCCAATCCCTACCATCCCCTTCAGCCTACAGCGGGGGAATTACTCACACATGGATGGGGGAAACATTGCTGGTTGATGGAGAGGCGTTGGCGGTGATGGCGGTGAAGATCTCCTCCAATTCCCCGTCCCGGCGGAGTGCCAGAACGGAGACTTCGGCTCCCGCGACGGAGTTTCGCGATGTGGCGGCTCTCCGGAGGGTTTCGGCGATGTCGACTTCTCTCGTGCGTTTTAGGTCGAACCCGATAAGTAGTCCAAAGGGGGCGTCGGAGGCCAGCCGAGGGGCCGGACCACATGGCCGCGCGGGCCCCCACGGGCCGCGCCGCCATGTGGTGTGGGGCCCTCGGGCCTCCACCTCCTTCGCCCTTCGGCTCCGTCAATATTTTGGTAAAATAGGGCCATCCGAAGAAATTCCGAGGATTTTCCCGAAAGTTGGATTTCTGCACAAAAACGAGACACTGGAGCGGTTCTGCTGAAAACGGCGTTAGTCCGTGTTAGTTGTATCCAAAATACACAAATTAGAGGCAAAACAATAGCAAAAGTGTTCGGGAAAGTAGATACGTTTTGGACGTATCAACTCCCCCTAAGCTTAGCTTATTGCTTGTCCTCAAGCAATTCGGTTAACAAGCGAGCGATAAAAGAACTTTCACGAACACATTTGCTCATATGATGTATATATTCTCATGCTATGGCTAATACTTAAGCGATTCATAATAAGATACATGCAAATAAGATCATCCAACAGACTATGTCAATCATGGAGAGGTACCAACAATTAATAATAAGCACCATGAAGCATGTATATAAGCAGGATTGCAATGTTCATAAGAGAATATGATAAAGTGGTATCTCGCTTGCCTGTATTTGATCGGCAAAACATAAATGCCGAGGCACCTCTTGAGTTCATAGAAAGACTAGAAGTAGTGATTGTCAAAGATAAAAGCATCAAAGTTATACCACAATCAATCATATTTTGAGACAAGCATATTATACTAAGAATGACGAGTTGTGCTCTCAAGATAGTGCTCAAAGAAAGAATGGAGACACAACATAAAAGTAAAAGATTGACCCTTCGCGAGAGGGAAGCGAGGGATTAACATGCGCTAGAGCTTTTCATTTGTAAAGCAGGAGTAAAATTATTTTTGAGAGGTGTTTGTTGTTGTCAACGAATGGTAATGGGTACACTAACTACCTCATCAACCGGACTCACAAGAGCGGCTCCCATTTTATTTTATTTTTGGTTGGCACTCCTTCCAACCTTTCTTTCACAAACCATGGCTAACCGAATCCTCGGGTGCCTGCCAACAATCACATACCATGAAGGAGTGCCTTTTTATTTAAGTTTTATTATAATGATGACACTCCCCCCAACCTTTGCTCACACAAGCCATGGCTAACCGAATTCTTCGGGTGCCGTCCAACAATCACAAACCATGGAGGAGTGTCTATTTAAGTTAATTAATTTGGGACTCGGGAATCCCATTGCCAGCTCTTTTTGCAAAATTATTGGATAAGCGGATGTGCCACTAGTCCATATGAGAGTCCGTCAAAAGTAAATGACAAGGTTGAAAGCTAAACACCACATACTTCCTCATGAGCTATGAAACATTAACACAAATTGAGAAGCATTTTGAAGGTTTTAAAGGTAGCGCATGAGAATTTACTTGGAATGGTTTGAAATGCCATGCATAGGTATTTATGGTGGACACTTATGGAACAACTTGGTTTTCAGGTGTTTGGAAGCACGAGCGGCGTCACCGCTCAGTACAAGTGAAGGCTAGCAAAAGACTAGGGAGCGACAAATCAAGAGAGCAGTAACTGTCATAATTATGCTTGCGGCAAAATAAATTAACGGAGGCATAAAAGTGATACAAGAACTCTGAAGCAATATAAATCATCGAGGCTTAATTGACTTTTTGTTCAGTCATATGCATGCATGAGCATGTGCCAAGTCGATATAAATGAATTATTCAGAGGAGGATACCACAATGCCATACTTACTTATGAATAAAACAATGCAAGCAAACATCCATGACATGCTACTCATATTAATAAATTGAAACTAAACATGAGAGATCATGAGCTACTAGACTTTCTCAAATAACATATACCTCACATGAACCAACTAAGCATGATCATATGGATGAGTATATGTACAAAAATGAAAGCAAATAGAGTTCATACCAGCCTCTCACCACAATCAGATTGTCGTAGATCTTCATTATTGCCTTTTCACTTGTGTAGCTTGGATAATATGAAATGAAAACCACGCTCCAGCCACCGAAGACCATTGAACTCATGATGAACTTTACAAACCAAAGAAGAACAGCAAATATTTTTGGTGTTTTCGAATTAGAAACAAGAGCGAAAGAAAACAAGCAAACAAAGTAAAATCTTTTTGGGTTTTCTCATAGCAAACTAGCAATAGCAAATAAAGCAAACTAAGAGCGAGGAACCAAATAAACAAATGGTGAAGAGAAACAACAGAAATATTTTTGGTCTTTTTGTGTTTTAGGAAAGAAACAAAGTGAAAACAAAAGAATGCAAACTAACAGAAACACGTGAAAGCGAGGATGACAGAAATCTGCCAAATCCTGACAGCAGTACAGAAATCGAATTTAACAAAAATCTTCCATTGCTCAGATCAAAAAGTGTTCAACTAATGAAAGTTAGATAACAACCTGGGGAACATGCTCAAAAATTGGCAAATCAAAATAACGTTCTGGCTGTGCGTACGAATTTTTTGGTAACAGCACAGAATCTGTTTTTGGACAGCACTTCCCCAAATATCATCTCCCTCTCATTAGAAAACCACTCTAGAGACTAAACAAGTATGTACAAGTATCCAGCAACCATAATATGCAAAGAATGAGTGATGCCGGTATACCTCCCCCAAGCTTAGGCTTTTGGCCTAAGTGGAGTTCATTCCCAACGAGGGTCGGAGTTCCACGCCGGTGGATCATACATGGAGTGGTAATAGGGCCCCTGTGCAGAAGAATATCGTGGAGGCTCCACGTGACCATGATGTTGATATGAGGAGCTTGCTGCATCGGATGAAGAGTCGGGACGCTCCTCGGTCTCCTCCACATTTTCCCTCGCACGACGGCTTTCCTTTTCTATGTATGCATTTAGCTCATTTTCTGTGATCGACCACCCGTTCCATCATTGGAGAGGCTCCTCCCATTACAAATCCTTGTATAAAGATCTGAGAGCTCCTGCGGTGTTCCCCTGATCTTCTCGCAGGATCCCCATTGCGGTACTCCAATTGCTGCACAAAAAACACTAAATGACAAGTTGACAGCTTTATTGTAAATTTTATACTGGACCATGGGGTCAGATCGCGACCAATTGAACTTGAAGTCCTGCACAAAAGACATAGTTAATTTTGCATATTGTCTTGGCTCTCCTTCAACAAAACCACTCAGCCCTGCACTAGAGATTAGAGTTTGCACATCTTGTAAAATCCCCGCACTTCTCATAAAGTCCACGCATGGGTAGTAAGAGGGGTATACTCCCTCCTCACGATTGACTCTCGTAACTTGCTGGACTTCTAATTCTTCTTGGTTCAATTGGGGCACACCTCCTTCCATTTTCTGAAATTTTCAACAATCATTATAAAATTTGATTTCAAGGTGTGTAATTGAAGGGAACTACTATAGGAACTTGCTAGAGTACTACACATGCATCAAAACTAATTTCTACCACTTAGAACAAGCATGCAAGCTCACTAAACATGTTATCTACAGCAGCAAAATATCCAATATATACTCAACCAAATGAAATTCTAATTGGACAATCAAAGGAGTCACATACCAAGGAGTAAATGTGCCAAATTTCAGACAGAAATCTGGGCTGAGCAAGGAGATCGAAAAATCGCGAGTTCTTGAGCAGAAACACGAGTGAGAGAAACTTGGTACGAGTTTTTTCGGGAGAGAGAAGGTGCTGGGAGAAAGAGATGAGGAAGTGGGGCAAGGGGTGGCCCACACCACATGGTGGCGCGGCCCCCTTGCTGGCCGCGCCAGCCTATGGTGTGGCACCCCCTGGTGCCCCACAGGTCATCCTCTGGTGCTCCCAGGTGCCTCGTCGAAAAATAGGACCAACGGTGTAATTTTTGTAATTTTTAGAGAACTTTGAAAAGTGCACATTTCTGGGTATTAAATTAATGATTACTGCGCAGGAAAATGATTTCTAAAATCTTAAATGACTAAAGCATATTGCAAAACAAAAGTGCTACAGCAAGTAAAATAGGTGAAGGGAGAAAGAAAGAAGTGTTGTTTAGCTCTTTTATGCAATAAAATATACTTGTTAACAAGGTTGATCAAGTCTTGCTATCAAATAAATTTTATATGACATAAGAAGAAATAAACCTCAAATCAATCATGTTACCTTATATTGAATTGATATGGATCCAATCACAAGAGTTTGATATTCTTCTTTAGGCTCATATATAGGACAATCAATGGATCCCACTTTGATAGTTTTCACATTAAAAATTGTATTGACTCCACATACTTTATCAATCCTCTTGGGAAAATAAACGAGTGTGTTCCTTATCATCAACATTGAAAGTAACCATGCCTTTATTGCAATCAATAACAGCCTCTGCAGTATTAAGAAAGGGTCTTCCAAGAATAATGGACATATTATCATCTTCGAGCATTTCCAACACAACAAAATCAGTTAATATCAAGCAATGCTGAGTAACTTGAACAGGAACATTTTCACATAAACCAACAGGAATAGCGAGTAGATTTATCAGCCATTTGCAAAGATATATCGAGTAGGTATCAATTTATCTAAATCAAGTCTCTTATAAAGAGAAAAAGGCATCACACTCACACCTGCTCCCAAATCACATAGAGCAGTTCTAACATAATTATTCTTGATGGAACAAGGAATAGTCGGTATACATGGGTCGCCCAACTTCTTTGGAATCTTACCATTGAAGGAGTAATTAGCAAGCATAGTTGAAATTTCTTCATTGGGGACTTTCCTTTTGTTAGTAACAATATCTTTCATATACTTTGAATAAGGAGGCAATTTAATAGCATCAGTCAAAGGAATTTGCAAAAATAAAGGTTTCATCCAATCACAAAATTTATTATAATGTTCCTCTTCCTTTGATTTTAGTTTCTTAGCAGGAAAAGGCATTTGCTTTTGAACCCAAGGTTCTCTTTCATTACCATGCTTCTCAGTAATAAAGTCTTCTTTAGTGTACTTTTTATTTTTAGCAGGCTTTTCGGGTTCTTTTTCAATTTCTTCTTTATCGGGAGTATCATTCTTATCATTATCTTCCTCATGTTCATTACCACTTTCGGTTTCAGCATCGAAATAGAAATACTATTAGGATCATTAACGGAGTTCGGAGGATTCTACAACATTCTTATGTTTCTTTTTCTTTTTCTTAGATGGAGCACTAGTTTTAATTAGTTGAGAATCTTGTTCAACTCTTTTGGGATGCCCTTCAGGATATAGAGGATCCTGGGTAGAAACACCACCTCTAGTTGTTACTTCACAAGCATGTTTTTCTTTAGAATTATTTCCCAACAAGTCATTTTGCACTTTAGTAAGTTGATCAATTTGAGTTTGAACCATTTGAAAATGTTTAACAAGTATCTTAACATCATTGGAGGTTCTCTCCACAATACCATGCAATTCACTAATAGCTCGGGAATTTTCCATTAAATGATTCTCTACTCTCATATTAAAGTTTTCTTGCTTAACAATATAATTATCAAATTCATCTAAGCATTGAGCAGGAGATTTTGAATACGGAATATCTTCCCTAGTAAAGTGTTGAAGCGAGTGTACCTCAATCATGGATGAAGGGGGAATTGTCTCACATATATCTTCAATAGGAGGTAAATTCTTCACATCTTCGGGTTTAATACCCTTCTCCTTAAGAGACTTCTTGGCTTCCCTCATATCTTCATCATTTAATTTAATCATACCCCTCTTCTTCACTATCGGTGTCGGGGTTGGTTCGGTGTAGACCAATCATCATGATTCCGGCCTATTTTAGCCAATAATTCCTCGGCGTCGTCCGGAGTTCTTTTCTCGAAAACACAACCAAGCACAACTATCCAGGTATGCCCTAGACTCAATAGTTAGTCCACTATAAAATATATCAAGTAAATCATGCTTTTCCAAATCATGGTCAGGCTGAGCTCTAATAAGAGAACAAAATCTAGCCCAAGCCTCGGGCAATTTCTCTCCATCTTCCTGGTCAAAATTATAAATTCTTCGCAAAGCAGCATGTTGAGCACTAGCAGGAAAGTATTTGCGGAAGAAAACATCAAGCAATTCTTTTGGACTTTTAATAGAACCAGGAGGCAAATTATTATACCAAGTTTTAGCATTATCCTTTAATGAGAAAGGAAAAATTTTAGCGACAAAATAAGTACGCATCTTAATATCATCAGAAAACAAGCCACTAAGAGTAGATAACTCAGTCAAGTGTTCAACAGCACTTTCTTTTTCAGTACCACAAAAGGGTGTTTTCTCAACAATAGCTATATGAGATAGATCAAGAGAAAAATCATAATCTTTATCCCTAATGTTTATAGGAGATGTGGCAAATTTAGGATCGGGAGATGGTTTATATCTAACGAGCATGTTCCGCAAGCAACTTTTTAATTTTTCTTGCATCGGTAGTAGCATTGCATTTTTCAATAAAAGCATCATCAAGCTCTACATAATCCTCATCAAGATCATCACTAGAATAATCAACGAGACTCGTGTGAATTAACAGGTGTAGCAGCATTAGGAGTTTCTGTATTTTCAATTTGTCTAGACTTAGCAATTGTAGCATCTAGAAAAGATCCCAATGAACCACTATCATCAAGCACAGCAGAAACATTATCAATATTATGAGAATTTTCAGATTCAGCAGAAGTACCAAGCACGCGAAGCATGTGGCGGTGAAACAAGTTTATCAATCACGAGAGGGTGAATCAAGAGCAGCAGAGGTACTCGAGTTGTACCTTTTCTTGTAGTGGATGGTAATATGGCGATCTTAGTATCGCGAGGTTTACCCATGATGGAGAATTTGCAGCGAACAATATCAATCCAAGTGAACTTCCAAATAAAGCTATGCTCCCCGGCAACGGCGCTAGAAAATAGTCTTGATGACCCACAAGTATAGGGGATCGCAACAGTCTTCGAGGGAAGTATTACCCAATTTATTGATTCGACACAAGGGGAGACAAAGAATACTTGTAAGCCTTAACAACGGAGTTGTCAATTCAGCTGCACCCGGAAACGGACTTGCTCGCAAGAGTTTATCGAGTAGTGACGCTTTATGGCGGTGGAAATAGCGAAATAACGAGCAGCGGTGAAATAAAGACAGCGAGTAGTGATTATAGTAAACAGCAGGATTAAAATACTGTAGGCACAGGGACGGATTTAACGGGCGTTGCATGGATGAGAGAAACTCATGTAACAATCAAAGCAAGGGCATTTGCAGATAATAATAAAACGGTATCCAAGTACTAATCAATCAATAGGCATGTGTTCCATATTTAGTCGTACGTGCTCGCAATGAGAAACTTGCACAACATCTTCTGTCCTACCAGCCGGTGGCAGCCGGGCCTCTAGGGAAACTATCTGGATATTAAGGTACTCCTTTTAATAGAGTACCGGAGCAAAGCATTAACACTCCGTGAACACATGTGATCCTCACATCACTACCATCCCCTCCGGTTGTCCCGATTTCGTCACTTCGGGGCCATTGGTTCCGGACAGCGACATGTGTATACAACTTGCAGGTAAGATCATAAACAACGAATATCTTCATGAATCAATAACATGTTCAGATCTGAGATCATGGCACTCGGGCCCTAGTGACAAGCATTAAGCATAACAAGTTGCAACAATATCATAAAAGTGACATCTACGGATACTAGGCACTATGCCCTAACAATCTTATGACTATTACATGACCAATCTCATCCAATCCCTACCATCCCCTTCAGCCTACAGCGGGGGAATTACTCACACATGGATGGGGGAAACATTGCTGGTTGATGGAGAGGCGTTGGCGGTGATGGCGGTGAAGATCTCCTCCAATTCCCCGTCCCGGCGGAGTGCCAGAACGGAGACTTCTGGCTCCCGCGACGGAGTTTCGCGATGTGGCGGCTCTCTGGAGGGTTTCTGGCGATGTCGACTTCTCTCTGTGCGTTTTTAGGTCGAACCCGATAAGTAGTCCAAAGGGGGGCGTCGGAGGCCAGCCGAGGGGGCCAGACCACATGGCCGCGCGGGCCCCCCCTGGGCCGCGCCGCCATGTGGTGTGGGGCCCTCGGGCCTCCACCTCCTTCGCCCTTCCGGCTCCGTCAATATTTTGGTAAAATAGGGCCATCCGAAGAAATTCCGAGGATTTTCCCGAAAGTTGGATTTCCGCACAAAAACGAGACACCAGAGCAGTTCTGCTGAAAACAGCGTTAGTCCGTGTTAGTTGTATCCAAAATACACAAATTAGAGGCAAAACAATAGCAAAAGTGTTCGGGAAAGTAGATACGTTTTGGACGTATCACTTGCATGCCGAAAAGTCCTTCATCCCGCGGGACTTCATCCATCGACCACATTGTTACAACGAGTCTCCAGGTTACTCCCCTGCAGAGATACTCACTTAATAATTGGAACTTTTACCCGGATCCTCGAAAGGCTTTAAACGGTTCCGCCAATCTTGGCACCATCTTCGGGTAATTCAAATGGTAACTTGATCCTTAGCCGAATTTACTGCTAGGGTTTGGACACGTGTCACTCATCCAATGGCGCGACGCATGCGTTCTGACCACAGGATGCGGAGCACGAATCTCATTCCGCGGCTATAAATATCACCACCGCACACCCTAATCACCCCATTCTCCCCCTTTTCACTTCTCACTCGAGCGCCGCCACCAAGCTTCTGCTTCCATCGTGCCGGAGTTGCTCCGCCGCACCAAGTTCATCCATTGTTCTTAAGTTCGGTGAGCCACCGCACCAAAACCTCACCGCCGGCGACTCCGACCACCGCAGCATCCATTGCCGGTAAGTATTCCGGCCTCAAGCTTTTTCATCGGGATCGGTAGGGATGACTATGAGAAGTTGTGGTTCCAGCTTAGTATCTCAAGTTAACTTGTTTCATCATAGATGTCTTCTTCTTCTCCGCCTCCCGCGCAGTCGGAGCCCATCGCGGCTACGCCTCTATCATCCGCTCCTCCTCCCCTCATCCCAGTCCGGCTGGACCCTGCGCAAGGATCTGGCAAGACCATTGAAGGAGCCACCACCGATCCGGCTTAACTTGCCGGAAAGGAACGCATGGAGAAGAAAGTGGAAGAGGTGACAGCCAAAAAATCTAAGGCTCGATCCCGCGAAGGCGAAGTCAAGGGGCAGTGGTGGCCATGCCTCACCACCAAAGACGAGTGTCAACACCCGGATTTTTAAGTCCAGATGCCTATTATGCCATACATCGCAATCCCAGGAAGATTGTTTTTGCGAGACATAATAGATTGATATCACAACACATCATTCATTACAAACCATAATCGTCTTACAATAAAGGATCACATGATCCAGTCTTAATACAACAACAGTTGATCTAATGATCATATTACAAAACACATAGCGAAGTAGCGGTTGCGGTCCATCTGTTCCACAGGCAACTTTTGACGTCAGGAGTAGTCCTAGTTGTCATAGACGTCCTGCTGTCCATCTTCCTCGTACTGCTGTTCTCCTTCATAGTCTGGCCATTTGAATAGCCAGGGACAAAGCCATGAGTACTTTAAAGTACTCGCAAACTAATACTAGTGTAAGCACTATCAATTTTAGTAAGGGGATACTAAGCTCTAGGTTTCTTTGCATAAAGCCAATTTTAATTCATAAGCATTTTCATAAAAGACTCTTTATTTGCTAACTAACTCAAGTGGGAACATTAGTGTCATTCCCACAAATCTGTTGTGATTCAAGCCAAAGTCACCATTCACCTTTCAAGTTCAAGTCACAAGTCATATGTCATATTTTTGAAAATGGTCTGATGACGGAACAGTATGGCCTTTCCAATCATCCATAACCGTGGACACGGCTATTCGAATAGTTTTACACTCTGCAGAGGTCGCACACTTTTGCCACAACATTTGCAATAATCCGTCAGGGTTAACTGGCTCTGATTTATCACACTCCGTGTGCGGACTACCAAC
Organism: Lolium rigidum; assembly: GCF_022539505.1. Taxonomy (NCBI): domain Eukaryota; kingdom Viridiplantae; phylum Streptophyta; class Magnoliopsida; order Poales; family Poaceae; genus Lolium; species Lolium rigidum. The sequence goes on from NC_061508.1 coordinate 337,031,169, forward strand.
CATAACCTTTCACTTACATACCCTAGTACGGGCACCTCTCCCCATGAGCTTGGCCTCCCAGGTGAAGACAAACCGTCGACTCGGGAACTGCACAGGGCTTGGGCCGGACATTCACCTCATTTCACGTCATTTCATATCAGTTCACATTTCAATGGAGGCAGCCTCGGCATAACCCCTATGACGCTTGTTTAGAGGGAACCCATACTAAAGCACATAAATTTCCAGTTAAGCCCTTACCCATAATCAGGTATTGTGGGGGTACTTGTAAAATTGGAATGGTATCGCATCCGAACCCAACCATCAGTTTTTGTAAAATTCACCAAGTCATTCACCAGTCATATTCACCTTCAAAATCTTTCAATAGAATGACTCATCATTCCAAGGTTTTCAAAGTCATTTCATTTCACATGTTCCCATCTAGAGTAGTCAATTTTATTTGTTAGCACTAGCAACTAGTCATGAGGGGTGCTAATTTGCTTGTATTGCTCTAGGCTAAATTTGATACTCTTGCTCTACCCTATACTTTGACCAAAGTTAACTATAAAAGTAAGCTTTGTTAAACAAAGTAAAAGCTTGAAGGGTAAAACTTGGGATGGGATCATTGCACATAAAGTAAAGGAAATGGTGCCTTGCTCAAGAGAGCTTTGCACTTGCAAGAATATTAGCTTGCCTTGATTGGTGTAGTGATCAAAGTTCTCTTCTTCTTCCTCTTGGTAGAAGGCCTCCTCCTCTTGATAGTCTCCGGTACTAGCGTCTATAAACGAATACGAGGATACCATCACCAAACAATACTTAAGTAGACTAATTAGCCTTAATGGCTCACACAAGATGATCTAGCATCATCACTTAACATTTATCCAAAATTATGCTAGGGTTTTCTCACTTAGTGTTAGGAAAATAATTTCCTCTCATTGAAATATGGTTCTATTTAGTTTGGAGAAATAATTTCCTCTCATTGAAATATGGTTCTATTTAGTTTGGAGAAATAATTTCCTCTCATTGAACCTTGTTAAGATTTAATTTCCTCAAATACCAAGTATGAGATCATGTGGACCAAGGTCAACACTTCATATTTACTATTTGGGGAAAATGGTTTAAATGAGATTCATTATCTCTTGCAATTTAAGTAATTATGTGATTCAAGATCCTCAAGTGAGCAAGTATGAGACCTTGTAACTAAGGTCATCACATTACTTCATAACACTTGGGAAGATGATTTAAATGAGGTGCTACACCTCATAGATTTGAAACCCTAATTTTGAAATAATTTAAATGGGCTAGAATTTGACTACATAGCCAATATTTTAATCTAGCTCATGATCATGCACACATCTATGCTATGTTTTTACATAAACAATTAAGGTACTTGAAATGTGAATTATAGCAATTGGATTCACCTCAAAATTCATTATGGTTGATTTTATAAATTTATTTGAAATCTGAAAACTCTCTGTCTTGTTATTTTTACTATTCAAATTCTACAATAGATTTTGATTTGAATCCAGTGTGGTTGGATAGAGATTTTCACAAGCTTTCCAATAGTATCAAATTGGTCAAATTTGGTTCAGCCGATTTGATTCTATTCAAATTCGAACAAAGCATCTGCAGGGAATTTGAATCAATTGAATTAAACCGATTTGAATTCGTGGGCCCGCGCGGCAAAACTTAACGGGCCAGAGGGAGAGAGGGAGTTGGGCTGGCCCAGCTACGCGTCCAGCGCGAGCAGGCCGCCTGACAAGGTGGGTCCCACGCGTCAGTGCGTTATAACGCCGAAACGGTAGAGATGAAAGAGGGGCGTAGGATCAAAGAGGATCGGACGGTCGAGGGTTGTCACCTTCCTCGACACAGTTCGCCGGGGACGAAACCCTACCGGCGGCAGAGGGGGTCGTCCGCGGCGTACCTGGGCTCAGGCAGGACTCGGCGAGGCGGGCGATCGAACGAGGAGACGACGGCGAGGCAGACGGTGGTCGCAGCAGCACTTGAGGTGGCCGCAATCGACGGCTCCTTTGCTGCGGTACTGCGGGGCTCCGACGAGCAATTGGTGCTAGCTAGGGCTCAATGTGGACGGGCGAGAGGTCGAGGCTGATCAGGAGGAAGAGGGGAAGGCGAGGGTGTGCTTGGATTGCTCGGGGAGGCCCTCCTTTTATAGGAGCGCGAAGTGGCCGTGGGGTGCGGGCGAGGTCGACCATGGCGCGGCGTTTCTGGACGGCGAAGGGGCAAGGAGAGGTGGGCGTGGGCTTCCTGGCATGATGATGATCCTGGTGAGCGTGATGGCACGGCGAATGATGGACGGGAGCGTGCTGGAGAGGTCGTCGTCCTAGCGGTACTGTGGCGGAGTGCGATGATCATGGCGACGTCTACAGAGCACGAGCGACCAATGGCGCTTGTCTGGGCGTGTACTGGTGCGGTGTGGAGTGGAGTGCTCGTGCGCAAGGAGAGAGGGAGAGGAGGACGACAGCGACGAGTGCGGGCGTGTACTGGCGCGTCCAGAGTTGTGCCAGTGCACGCTCTGGCGTGGCCTGGGCGTGGTGATCACGCTGGGTACAGGGCTTGGAGGCATCTCCTTGGCAAAGGACCTTGTCTAGCATGCTCAGCATGATCTGGTGAGTTAATTTGACATGATCAGAAGGAGAGGAGGGTCCAGGGACAGGTGGTACCATGGTGGTGAGCATGTGGCTGACATGGGGTGGCATTGGGGTGTGCAGGGCTCCTCTAGGGTCAACTCTTGCATGGTTGTGATCAGTGATGTGAGTGGAGATGGTTTGGCAAGGTGAGAGTGACTAGAGGTGTAAGATAGCTAGGGTTGGCATGGTGATGTCCAAATCAATGGCATGGCTTGGCATTGATCTTGTGTGCACACGTTTCTTGTTCTTGGAGTGCTGCAAGCTTGAGAGGGGTGAGATGAGTGTGTATGACATGGTGCACAAGGTTGGAGAGGGCGCACATTGGATTAAAGTGAAAATGTGTATGTGGTACATGAAATGATGTGGCATGATTGAGGTGGTGATCATGGCCAAGGTTGTGTCACTTCATTGATGTGCCTTTAGGATACATGGTGTACTATCAAGGAGGACAAGAGAGGGAGAGAGAGAAAAAGTGAAAAAGTGATGATAAGTGAATGGTACCTCCATTTGATTCTATGTGTACTTCATATATGACAAGCAAAGGTCTCTCTTGTGTGTAAATTTGACCAAATTTCTGCATGGTTGTGTTCCAAATGATGTTGGGCAACAATGTGTGGCATTGGTTTGAAATTTGGAGAGGTTTTATGAAAATTCAAAAATGGAGGGAATCTAGAATCTGTTTCAAAGTGGCATCTTGGCTTGACTATTTGGAGCAATGGTCAATGATCTGGTCAAAGTGGTCAACACCAAAGTTGTTCATCTTGATGAAGTCTTGGATGAGGTGCAAAGAGTTGTGAGGGTTTGGTTTAATAATCTCTTAATAAAAGGGCTCAAAGTGGGTAAGATATTAAAAATGTCACATGTGACCATTATCACATGCCTCAAGTAATTTTCATTTCTTTGATTTTTGATTTGGTTTTGCTTGACCCAAATGATGTTGTTGAGTGTTGAAATGGTATAGAGGAGTGATCCAACCATTCACACCAAGTCTCAAGGTCAAAAGCTAAAATTTGTAATTTTGCTATTTCTTCTCATATGCCTCTATGGCATTTTTATTTTCTTTTTATTTCCTTTTGTTTCACCTTGGTTTTGATTTGTTAAGTACTAGGTAAGGTTTATTGAGGTTTTCCAATCCTCTAAACAAGGTAGAAAGGCCCAGGGTAAAGTTTTACAAAAATAACCATAGCCTCATATATGAAGCTAGTAGCATTTCTCTTTTTCTTAAAGGTCTCACTTTGATCCAAATGATCATGGATTAGGGTTTAGTGGGGTTTAACCATGGTTCACAACCATTTGGAAAAGTGGCTAGGGCAAAAGCCAAGGTTTGCAATTTAGGGTTTTAGGCTTACCTATGTTTTCTCTTTTCATTTATTTTTATTTTGCTTTATTTCATTTTGACTTCAAAGAGCAAGGTTTAGGGTTTTAGGTCATGTTTCAAACAATAATTAAACAATCATGGCAAAGATCATCAAACATATGCATTAGCACTATGCATCTTGATTTATTAAAATAAATTTTTTGTTGGTTCCAAATTTTGGAAAAAGGGAAATTCATTTTCTTCTTTGTTTTAAAATTTGGGGATGTTACAAACCCTTCCCCCTTAAACAAATCTCATCCCGAGATTTTAAGAAAAGTTAGGTTCCTAAGAGAGATTGGGCAATTGAGTTAACAGGAAGACATACTTGGCATGGCCTGGGGTGCTTCCTGCGCTTCGGTGGCACTTATGTGGTAGAGGCGGCCGTTGCGGTTGTTCGGGTTCCTTTTAGCTGCGAAGCGGCGCTGTTGCTGGGCAGGTGCAGCAGCATTGGGGGCAGTCTTGGCAAGCTTCTTGGGGCACTCATTGGAGTAGTGGCCCACAGTTCCACATTCATAACAAGTCACTGTTGACTTGTCCTTCGGGGTGACGGGGATAGCGTTGCTTTCAGTCCTTGGGGCATTATTGGGGTTGTTGTTGTTACCATGGGGGTGGCTGTTGGTGTTGTTGTGGTTGCTGTTGTTGTGGTTGCTGTTGTTGTGGCCTCCAGGCTTTGGGTGGCCTCCATTGTTGTTGGTGTAGTTTGGGCGATATGTCTGAGCAGGTGGCTTGTTGTATCTTGGGGCAAATCCTCCAGTTGAATTGTTGCGGTACTTTTGTGCATTGTTGGGTCCAGTCTGGTGCATCATTCTTCGCTTGCGGTTCTCGTTGGCTTGGTGCAGCTTCCCTTCCATCTGTATGGCTGAGTCCACCAGGGCTTCGAGGTCAGCAAACGGGATGTTCACTAACACTGTTTGCATCTCATCATGCAGTCCGTTTAGAAATCTTTCTTTCCTCTTCTCGTTGGTGTCGGTCTCATCGGGGGCATATCTTGACAGAGTGAGGAATCTGTCGCGGTATTCCACCACAGACATTCTTCCTTGCTTGAGTTCGCGGAACTCGTCTCTCATCTTCTTGATCAGTCCTTGAGGCACATGGTACTTGCTAAACTTCAGCTTGAAATCTTCCCATGTCATCATTTGTCCGGCATTCATGGCACGTGCACTTGTCCACTGGGCTCGGCGGGTCCTGCCAAATAGTGGGTGGCAAATAGTACTTTCTCTGCGGCTTCTACTCCCACAACTTCCAGGTTGTTCTCCATCGTTTGGAGCCAATCATCTGCGTCAAGTGGCTCTTCGGTCTTGCTAAACATCGGAGGGTTAGTGTTCTGAAAATTCTTCAGCTTCGATCCAGGGTGATCGTGGTTTCCATGGCCTTGATTGTTCTGAGCTATCTGCTGCAGGGCTGCAATATTGGCTTGTCTTTCAGCTCTCTCGACTTCTCGATCTGCCATCAGTGTTTGCAAGAGTTGCATCATTGCATCTTGGCTGCTGTTGCGAGTTGGAGGGGCCATCTGAATATGGAGATAGATCATGAGATAAGAGGGAAATTTCTATGGTTTGTTTGGGTTAAAGTTCAAAAAGTTTCAAAACTTGAGTAGTGTTGAGGGGGTAAAAACCAACAACACTTTTTCATTCATACCAAACATCACACATTACAAAGCTAACACACCGTTGGTTTTAAGAACCATTCATTCGCTCTACGATACAAGGGGACAGATACAACTCACACCTACGATAGTGCTTTAGTGATACTACTCTTCATCTTCATGGGTGATGTGCTTAGCGAGCGTTGTCCAACTCCTTGCGGGTCTTGTGCAGCAGGAAGTCCAGGCATGCGACATAGTAGTTCATCTCCGGGTGCGGTGGCATGGTTATTGGTCTTCCCATGGGATCATGTCTCGGGTAGTAAAAGAAGCGAGTGCTCTTGATCTTGTTCACATTCTGCCCACACAGACGGGCAATTGCTTCCTGCATGGCTTTGGCTAATCCATCCTTCCAAGTGTTTCCCGTTACAGAAAACCATATGGTTTCCCATATTGGGGCTCCAAGCTTTCCTCTCAGATCTGCAGTAACTTCCCACCGAGGTGGTCCTCCCGACGGATGGTTGAGGGGTATTCCGAAGAACTCGGGATACGGGCGTCCTAAATATTCCACTAGTTGCTTCAAATCCTTCTCGAACATTAGGTTTCCTCCGTGGCCAAGCTGATAGGATTCACATTGGTATTCCATCTGTGAGCAATTTAAGATGAGTAAGTTAATGAGGTGATCAAGTGTGCAAACTTTTATGTAGAATTTTCAAGGAAAAATAGAGCATGGGTTTCTCTTTTTGAAAAGATCTCAAGGGTAAGATAGTGAATAATTTTTCAGAAATATTCACTTCATTTGTTTTTGAAACTAAATTTTTCAGGACGTCCATTCTAACTAGGGTCTCCTAAGGTCAAACAATGGCTCTGATACCAACTTGTCAACACCCGGATTTTTAAGTCCAGATGCCTATTATGCCATACATCGCAATCCCAGGAAGATTGTTTTTGCGAGACATAATAGATTGATATCACAACACATCATTCATTACAAACCATAATCGTCTTACAATAAAGGATCACATGATCCAGTCTTAATACAACAACAGTTGATCTAATGATCATATTACAAAACACATAGCGAAGTAGCGGTTGCGGTCCATCTGTTCCACAGGCAACTTTTGACGTCAGGAGTAGTCCTAGTTGTCATAGACGTCCTACTATCCATCTTCCTCGTACTGCTGTTCTCCTTCATAGTCTGGCCATTTGAATAGCCAGGGACAAAGCCATGAGTACTTTAAAGTACTCGCAAACTAATACTAGTGTAAGCACTATCAATTTTAGTAAGGGGATACTAAGCTCTAGGTTTCTTTGCATAAAGCCAATTTTAATTCATAAGCATTTTCATAAAAGACTCTTTATTTGCTAACTAACTCAAGTGGGAACATTAGTGTCACTCCCACAAATCTGTTGTGATTCAAGCCAAAGTCACCATTCACCTTTCAAGTTCAAGTCACAAGTCATATGTCATATTTTTGAAAATGGTCTGATGACGGAACAGTATGGCCTTTCCAATCGTCCATAACCGTGGACACGGCTATTCGAATAGTTTTACACTCTGCGAGAGGTCGCACACTTTTGCCACAACATTTGCAATAATCCGTCGGGGTTAATCGGCTCCTGATTTATCACACTCCGTGTGCGGACTACCAACCATAACCTTTCACTTACATACCCTAGTACAGGCACCTCTCCCCATGAGCTTGGCCTCCCGGTGAAGACAAACCGTCGACTCGGGAACCGCACAGGGCTTGGGCCGGACATTCACCTCATTTCACGTCATTTCATATCAGTTCACATTTCAATGGAGGCAGCCTCGGCATAACCCCTATGACGCTTGTTTAGAGGGAACCCATACTAAAGCACATAAATTTCCAGTTAAGCCCTTACCCGTAATCAGGTATTGTGGGGGTACTTGTAAAATTGGAATGGTATCGCATCCGAACCCAACCATCGCTTTTGTAAAATTCACCAAGTCATTCACCAGTCATATTCACCTTCAAAATCTTTCAATAGAATGACTCATCATTCCAAGGTTTTCAAAGTCATTTCATTTCACATGTTCCCATCTAGAGTAGTCAATTTTATTTGTTAGCACTAGCAACTAGTCATGAGGGGTGCTAATTTGCTTGTATTGCTCTAGGCTAAATTTGATACTCTTGCTCTACCCTATACTTTGACCAAAGTTAACTATAAAAGTAAGCTTTGTTAAACAAAGTAAAAGCTTGAAGGGTAAAACTTGGGATGGGATCATTGCACATAAAGTAAAGGAAATGGTGCCTTGCTCAAGAGAGCTTTGCACTTGCAAGAATATTAGCTTGCCTTGATTGGTGTAGTGATCAAAGTTCTCTTCTTCTTCCTCTTGGTAGAAGGCCTCCTCCTCTTGATAGTCTCCGGTACTAGCGTCTATAAACGAATACGAGGATACCATCACCAAACAATACTTAAGTAGACTAATTAGCCTTAATGGCTCACACAAGATGATCTAGCATCATCACTTAACATTTATCCAAAATTATGCTAGGGTTTTCTCACTTAGTGTTAGGAAAATAATTTCCTCTCATTGAAATATGGTTCTATTTAGTTTGGAGAAATAATTTCCTCTCATTGAAATATGGTTCTATTTAGTTTGGAGAAATAATTTCCTCTCATTGAACCTTGTTAAGATTTAATTTCCTCAAATACCAAGTATGAGATCATGTGGACCAAGGTCAACACTTCATATTTACTATTTGGGGAAAATGGTTTAAATGAGATTTATTATCTCATGCAATTTAAGTAATTATGTGATTTAAGATCCTCAAGTGAGCAAGTATGAGACCTTGTAACTAAGGTCATCACATTACTTCATAACACTTGGGAAGATGATTTAAATGAGGTGCTACACCTCATAGATTTGAAACCCTAATTTTGAAATAATTTAAATGGGCTAGAATTTGACTACATAGCCAATATTTTAATCTAGCTCATGATCATGCACACATCTATGCTATGTTTTTACATAAACAATTAAGGTACTTGAAATGTGAATTATAGCAATTGGATTCACCTCAAAATTCATTATGGTTGATTTTATAAATTTATTTGAAATCTGAAAACTCTCTGTCTTGTTATTTTTACTATTCAAATTCTACAATAGATTTTGATTTGAATCCAGTGTGGTTGGATAGAGCTTTTCACAAGCTTTCCAATAGTATCAAATTGGTCAAATTTGGTTCAGCCGATTTGATTCTATTCAAATTCGAACAAAGCATCTCAGTGGAATTTGAATCAATTGAATTAAACCGATTTGAATTCGTGGGCCCGCGCGGCAAAACTTAACGGGCCGGAGGGAGAGAGGGAGTTGGGCTGGCCCAGCTACGCGTCCAGCGCGAGCAGGCCGCCCCGACAAGGTGGGTCCCACGCGTCGGTGCGTTATAACGCCGAAACGGTAGAGATGAAAGAGGGGCGTAGGATCAAAGAGGATCGGACGGTCGAGGGTTGTCACCTTCCTCGACACAGTTCGCCGGGGACGAAACCCTACCGGCGGCAGAGGGGGTCGTCCGCGGCGTACCTGGGCTCAGGCAGGACTCGGCGAGGCGGGCGATCGAACGAGGAGACGACGGCGAGGCAGACGGTGGTCGCAGCAGCACTTGAGGTGGCCGCAATCGACGGCTCCTTTGCTCGCGGCACTCGCGGGGCTCCGACGAGCAATTGGTGCTAGCTAGGGCTCAATGTGGACGGGCGAGAGGTCGAGGCTGATCAGGAGGAAGAGGGCAAGGCGAGGGTGTGCTTGGATTGCTCGGGGAGGCCCTCCTTTTATAGGAGCGCGAGGTGGCCGTGGGGTGCGGGCGAGGTCGACCATGGCGCGGCGTTTCTGGACGGCGAAGGGGCAAGGAGAGGTGGGCGTGGGCTTCCTGGCATGATGACGATCCTGGTGAGCGTGATGGCACGGCGAATGATGGACGGGAGCGTGCTGGAGAGGTCGTCGTCCTAGGGGTACTGTGGCGGAGTGCGATGATCATGGCGACGTCTACAGAGCACGAGCGACCAATGGCGCTTGTCTGGGCGTGTACTGGTGCGGTGTGGAGTGGAGTGCTCGTGCGCAAGGAGAGAGGGAGAGGAGGACGACAGCGACGAGTGCAGGGCGTGTACTGGCGCGTCCAGAGTTGTGCCAGTGCACGCTCTGGCGTGGCCTGGGCGTGGTGATCACGCTGGGTACAGGGCTTGGAGGCATCTCCTTGGCAAAGGACCTTGTCTAGCATGCTCAGCATGATCTGGTGAGTTAATTTGACATGGTTAGAGGGAGAGGATAGGTCCGAGTGGCAGGGATGGCATGATGGTGAGCACCATGCTGACATGGGGTGGCATTGGGGTGTGCAGGGCTCCTCTATGGTCAACTCTTGCATGGTTGTGACCAGTGAGGTGAGTGGAGATGATTTGGCAAGGTGAGAGTGACTAGAGGTGTAAGATAGCTAGGGTTGGCATGGTGATGTCCAAATCAATGGCATGGCTTGGCATTGATCTTGTGTGCACACGTTTCTTGTTCTTGGAGTGCTGCAAGCTTGAGAGGGGTGAGATGAGTGTGTATGACATGGTGCACAAGGTTGGAGAGGGCTAGATGTGTGCACATTGGATTAAAGTGAAAATGTGTATGTGGTACATGCAATGATGTGGCATGATTGAGGTGGTGATCATGGCCAAGGTTGTTTCACTTCATTGATGTGCCTTTAGGATACATGGTGTACTATCAAGGAGGACAAGAGAGGGAGAGAGAGAAAAAGTGAAAAAGTGATGATAAGTGAATGGTACCTCCATTTGATTCTATGTGTACTTCATATATGACAAGCAAAGGTCTCTCTTGTGTGTAAATTTGACCAAATTTCTGCATGGTTGTGTTCCAAATGATGTTGGGCAACAATGTGTGGCATTGGTTTGAAATTTGGAGAGGTTTTATGAAAATTCAAAAAATGGAGGGAATCTAGAATCTGTTTCAAAGTGGCATCTTGGCTTGACTATTTGGAGCAATGGTCAATGATCTGGTCAAAGTGGTCAACACCAAAGTTGTTCATCTTGATGAAGTCTTGGATGAGGTGCAAAGAGTTGTGAGGGTTTGGTTTAATAATCTCTTAATAAAAGGGCTCAAAGTGGGTAAGATATTAAAAATGTCACATGTGACCATTATCACATGCCTCAAGTAATTTTCATTTCTTTGATTTTTGATTTGGTTTTGCTTGACCCAAATGATGTTGTTGAGTGTTGAAATGGTATAGAGGAGTGATCCAACCATTCACACCAAGTCTCAAGGTCAAAAGCTAAAATTTGTAATTTTGCTATTTCTTCTCATATGCCTCTATGGCATTTTTATTTTCTTTTTATTTCCTTTTGTTTCACCTTGGTTTTGATTTGTTAAGTACTAGGTAAGGTTTATTGAGGTTTTCCAATCCTCTAAACAAGGTAGAAAGGCCCAGGGTAAAGTTTTACAAAAATAACCATAGCCTCATATATGAAGCTAGTAGCATTTCTCTTTTTCTTAAAGGTCTCACTTTGATCCAAATGATCATGGATTAGGGTTTAGTGGGGTTTAACCATGGTTCACAACCATTTGGAAAAGTGGCTAGGGCAAAAGCCAAGGTTTGCAATTTAGGGTTTTGGGCTTACCTATGTTTTCTCTTTTCATTTATTTTTATTTTGCTTTATTTCATTTTGACTTCAAAGAGCAAGGTTTAGGGTTTTAGGTCATGTTTCAAACAATAATTAAACAATCATGGCAAAGATCATCAAACATATGCATTAGCACTATGCATCTTGATTTATTAAAATAAATTTTTTGTTGGTTCCAAATTTTGGAAAAAGGGAAATTCATTTTCTTCTTTGTTTTAAAATTTGGGGATGTTACAAACCCTTCCCCCTTAAACAAATCTCGTCCCGAGATTTTAAGAAAAGTTAGGTTCCTAAGAGAGATTGGGCAATTGAGTTAACAGGAAGACATACTTGGCATGGCCTGGGGTGCTTCCTGCGCTTCGGTGGCACTTATGTGGTAGAGGCGGCCGTTGCGGTTGTTCGGGTTCCTTTTAGCTGCGAAGCGGCGCTGTTGCTGGGCAGGTGCAGCAGCATTGGGGGCAGTCTTGGCAAGCTTCTTGGGGCACTCATTGGAGTAGTGGCCCACAGTTCCACATTCATAACAAGTCACTGTTGACTTGTCCTTCGGGGTGACGGGGATAGCGTTGCTTTCAGTCCTTGGGGCATTATTGGGGTTGTTGTTGTTACCATGGGGGTGGCTGTTGGTGTTGTTGTGGTTGCTGTTGTTGTGGTTGCTGTTGTTGTGGCCTCCAGGCTTTGGGTGGCCTCCATTGTTGTTGGTGTAGTTTGGGCGATATGTCTGAGCAGGTGGCTTGTTGTATCTTGGGGCAAATCCTCCAGCTTGAATTGTTGCGGTACTTTTGTGCATTGTTGGGTCCAGGTCCGGTGCATCATTCTTCGCTTGCGGTTCTCGTTGGCTTGGTGCAGCTTCCCTTCCATCCGTATGGCTGAGTCCACCGGGGCTTCGAGGTCGACAGAACGGGATGTTCACTAACACTGTTTGCATCTCATCATGCAGTCCGTTTAGAAATCTTTCTTTCCTCTTCTCGTTGGTGTCGGTCTCATCGGGGGCATATCTTGACAGAGTGAGGAATCTGTCGCGGTATTCCACCACAGACATTCTTCCTTGCTTGAGTTCGCGGAACTCGTCTCTCATCTTCTTGATCAGTCCTTGAGGCACATGGTACTTGCTAAACTTCAGCTTGAAATCTTCCCATGTCATCATTTGTCCGGCATTCATGGCACGTGCACTTGTCCACCAGGCTCTGGCAGGTCCTGCCAAATAGTGGGTGGCAAATAGTACTTTCTCTGCGGCTTCTACTCCCGCAACTTCCAGGTTGTTCTCCATCGTTTGGAGCCAATCATCTGCGTCAAGTGGCTCTTCGGTCTTGCTAAACATCGGAGGGTTAGTGTTCTGAAAATTCTTCAGCTTCGATCCAGGGTGATCGTGGTTTCCATGGCCTTGATTGTTCTGAGCTATCTGCTGCAGGGCTGCAATATTGGCTTGTCTTTCAGCTCTCTCGACTTCTCGATCTGCCATCAGTGTTTGCAAGAGTTGCATCATTGCATCTTGGCTGCTGTTGTGAGTTGGAGGGGCCATCTGAATATGGAGATAGATCATGAGATAAGAGGGAAATTTCTATGGTTTGTTTGGGTTAAAGTTCAAAAAGTTTCAAAACTTGAGTAGTGTTGAGGGGGTAAAAACCAACAACACTTTTTCATTCATACCAAACATCACACATTACAAAGCTAACACACCGTTGGTTTTAAGAACCATTCATTCGCTCTACGATACAAGGGGACAGATACAACTCACACCTACGATAGTGCTTTAGTGATACTACTCTTCATCTTCATGGGTGATGTGCTTAGCGAGCGTTGTCCAACTCCTTGCGGGTCTTGTGCAGCAGGAAGTCCAGGCATGCGACATAGTAGTTCATCTCCGGTGCGGTGGCATGGTTATTGGTCTTCCCATGGGATCATGTCTCGGGTAGTAAAAGAAGCGAGTGCTCTTGATCTTGTTCACATTCTGCCCACACAGACGGGCAATTGCTTCCTGCATGGCTTTGGCTAATCCATCCTTCCAAGTGTTTCCCGTTACGTGAAAACCATATGGTTTCCCATATTGGGGCTCCAAGCTTTCCTCTCGGATCCGCCGGTAACTTCCCACCGAGGTGGTCCTCCCGACGGATGGTTGAGGGGTATTCCGAAGAACTCGGGATACGGGCGTCCTAAATATTCCACTAGTTGCTTCAAATCCTTCTCGAACATTAGGTTTCCTCCGTGGCCAAGCTGATAGGATTCACATTGGTATTCCATCTGTGAGCAATTTAAGATGAGTAAGTTAATGAGGTGATCAAGTGTGCAAACTTTTATGTAGAATTTTCAAGGAAAAATAGAGCATGGGTTTCTCTTTTTGAAAAGATCTCAAGGGTAAGAGAGTGAATAATTTTTCAGAAATATTCACTTCATTTGTTTTTGAAACTAAATTTTTCAGGACGTCCATTCTAACTAGGGTCTCCTAAGGTCAAACAATGGCTCTGATACCAACTTGTCAACACCCGGATTTTTAAGTCCGGATGCCTATTATGCCATACATCGCAATCCCAGTGAAGATTGTTTTTGCGAGACATAATAGATTGATATCACAACACATCATTCATTACAAACCATAATCGTCTTACAATAAAGGATCACATGATCCAGTCTTAATACAACAACAGTTGATCTAATGATCATATTACAAAACACATAGCGAAGTAGCGGTTGCGGTCCATCTGTTCCACGAGGCAACTTTTGACGTCGGGAGTAGTCCTAGTTGTCATAGACGTCCCACCGTCCATCTTCCTCGTATCGTTGTTCTCCTTCATAGTCTGGCCATTTGAATAGCCAGGGACAAAGCCATGAGTACTTTAAAGTACTCGCAAACTAATACTAGTGTAAGCACTATCAATTTTAGTAAGGGGATACTAAGCTCTAGGTTTCTTTGCATAAAGCCAATTTTAATTCATAAGCATTTTCATAAAAGACTCTTTATTTGCTAACTAACTCAAGTGGGAACATTAGTGTCATTCCCACAAATCTGTTGTGATTCAAGCCAAAGTCACCATTCACCTTTCAAGTTCAAGTCACAAGTCATATGTCATATTTTTGAAAATGGTCTGATGACGGAACAGTATGGCCTTTCCAATCGTCCATAACCGTGGACACGGCTATTCGAATAGTTTTACACTCTGCAGAGGTCGCACACTTTTGCCACAACATTTGCAATAATCCGTCAGGGTAATCGGCTCGATTTATCACACTCCGTGTGCGGACTACCAACCATAACCTTTCACTTACATACCCTAGTACAGGCACCTCTCCCCATGAGCTTGGCCTCCCGGTGAAGACAAACCGTCGGCCCTAGGAACCGCACGGGGCTTGGGCCGGACATTCACCTCATTTCACGTCATTTCATATCAGTTCACATTTCAATGGAGGCAGCCTCGGCATAACCCCTATGACGCTTGTTTAGAGGGAACCCATACTAAAGCACATAAATTTCCAGTTAAGCCCTTACCCGTAATCAGGTATTGTGGGGGTACTTGTAAAATTGGAATGGTATCGCATCCGAACCCAACCATCAGTTTTTGTAAAATTCACCAAGTCATTCACCAGTCATATTCACCTTCAAAATCTTTCAATAGAATGACTCATCATTCCAAGGTTTTCAAAGTCATTTCATTTCACATGTTCCCATCTAGAGTAGTCAATTTTATTTGTTAGCACTAGCAACTAGTCATGAGGGGTGCTAATTTGCTTGTATTGCTCTAGGCTAAATTTGATACTCTTGCTCTACCCTATACTTTGACCAAAGTTAACTATAAAAGTAAGCTTTGTTAAACAAAGTAAAAGCTTGAAGGGTAAAACTTGGGATGGGATCATTGCACATAAAGTAAAGGAAATGGTGCCTTGCTCAAGAGAGCTTTGCACTTGCAAGAATATTAGCTTGCCTTGATTGGTGTAGTGATCAAAGTTCTCTTCTTCTTCCTCTTGGTAGAAGGCCTCCTCCTCTTGATAGTCTCCGGTACTAGCGTCTATAAACGAATACGAGGATACCATCACCAAACAATACTTAAGTAGACTAATTAGCCTTAATGGCTCACACAAGATGATCTAGCATCATCACTTAACATTTATCCAAAATTATGCTAGGGTTTTCTCACTTAGTGTTAGGAAAATAATTTCCTCTCATTGAAATATGGTTCTATTTAGTTTGGAGAAATAATTTCCTCTCATTGAAATATGGTTCTATTTAGTTTGGAGAAATAATTTCCTCTCATTGAACCTTGTTAAGATTTAATTTCCTCAAATACCAAGTATGAGATCATGTGGACCAAGGTCAACACTTCATATTTACTATTTGGGGAAAATGGTTTAAATGAGATTTATTATCTCATGCAATTTAAGTAAGTATGTGATTTAAGATCCTCAAGTGAGCAAGTATGAGACCTTGTAACTAAGGTCATCACATTACTTCATAACACTTGGGAAGATGATTTAAATGAGGTGCTACACCTCATAGATTTGAAACCCTAATTTTGAAATAATTTAAATGGGCTAGAATTTGACTACATAGCCAATATTTTAATCTAGCTCATGATCATGCACACATCTATGCTATGTTTTTACATAAACAATTAAGGTACTTGAAATGTGAATTATAGCAATTGGATTCACCTCAAAATTCATTATGGTTGATTTTATAAATTTATTTGAAATCTGAAAACTCTCTGTCTTGTTATTTTTACTATTCAAATTCTACAATAGATTTTGATTTGAATCCAGTGTGGTTGGATAGAGCTTTTCACAAGCTTTCCAACAGTATCAAATTGGTCAAATTTGGTTCAGCCGATTTGATTCTATTCAAATTCGAACAAAGCATCTCGAGGAATTTGAATCAATTGAATTAAACCGATTTGAATTCGTGGGCCCGCGCGGGAAAACTTAACGGGCCGGAGGGAGAGAGGGAGTTGGGCTGGCCCGGCCTACGCGTCCAGCGCGAGCAGGCCGCCTGACAAGGTGGGTCCCACGCGTCAGTGCGTTATAACGCCGAAACGGTAGAGATGAAAGAGGGGCGTAGGATCAAAGAGGATCGGACGGTCGAGGGTTGTCACCTTCCTCGACACAGTTCGCCGGGGACGAAACCCTACCGGCGGCAGAGGGGGTCGTCGGCGGCGTACCTGGGCTCAGGCAGGACTCGGCGAGGCGGGCGATCGAACGAGGAGACGACGGCGAGGCAGACGGTGGTCGCAGCAGCACTTGAGGTGGCCGCAATCGACGACTCCTTTCGCTGCGTGCATCGCGGGGCTCCGATGAGCAATTGGTGCTAGCTAGGGCTCAATGTGGACGGGCGATAGGTCGAGGCTGATCAGGAGGAAGAGGGGAAGGCGAGGGTGTGCTTGGATTGCTCGGGGAGGCCCTCCTTTTATAGGAGCGCGAGGTGGCCGTGGGGTGCGGGCGAGCTCGACCATGGCGCAGCGTTTCTGGATGGCGAAGGGGCAAGGAGAGGTGGGCGTGGGCTTCCTGGCATGATGACGATCCTGGTGAGCGTGATGGCACGGTGAATGATGGACGGGAGCGTGCTGGAGAGGTCGTCGTCCTAGCGGTACTGTGGCGGAGTGCGATGATCATGGCGACGTCTACAGAGCACGAGCGACCAATGGCGCTTGTCTGGGCGTGTACTGGTGCGGTGTGGAGTGGAGTGCTCGTGCGCAAGGAGAGAGGGAGAGGAGGACGACGGCCGACGAGTGCGGGCGTGTACTGGCGCGTCCAGAGTTGTGCCAGTGCACGCTCTGGCGTGGCCTGGGCGTGGTGATCACGCTGGGTACAGGGCTTGGAGGCATCTCCTTGGCAAAGGACCTTGTCTAGTATGCTCAGCATGATCTGGTGAGTTAAATTGACATGGTTAGAGGGAGAGGATAGGTCCAGTGGCAGGGATGGCATGATGGTGAGCACCATGCTGACATGGGGTGGCATGGGGGTGTGCAGGGCTCCTCTATGGTCAACTCTTGCATGGTTGTGACCAGTGAGGTGAGTGGAGATGATTTGGCAAGGTGAGAGTGACTAGAGGTGTAAGATAGCTAGGGTTGGCATGGTGATGTCCAAATCAATGGCATGGCTTGGCATTGATCTTGTGTGCACACATTTCTTGTTCTTGGAGTGCTGCAAGCTTGAGAGGGGTGAGATGAGTGTGTATGACATGGTGCACAAGGTTGGAGAGGGCTAGATGTGTGCACATTGGATTAAAGTGAAAATGTGTATGTGGTACATGCAATGATGTGGCATGATTGAGGTGGTGATCATGGCCAAGGTTGTGTCACTTCATTGATGTGCCTTTAGGGTACATGGTGTACTATCAAGGAGGACAAGAGAGGGAGAGAGAAAAAGTGAAAAAGTGATGATAAGTGAATGGTACCTCCATTTGATTCTATGTGTACTTCATATATGACAAGCAAAGGTCTCTCTTGTGTGTAAATTCGACCAAATTTCTGCATGGTTGTGTTCCAAATGATGTTGGGCAACAATGTGTGGCATTGGTTTGAAATTTGGAGAGGTTTTATGAAAATTCAAAAAATGGAGGGAATCTAGAATCTGTTTCAAAGTGGCATCTTGGCTTGACTATTTGGAGCAATGGTCAATGATCTGGTCAAAGTGGTCAACACCAAAGTTGTTCATCTTGATGAAGTCTTGGATGAGGTGCAAAGAGTTGTGAGGGTTTGGTTTAAGAATCTCTTAATAAAAGGGCTCAAAGTGGGTAAGATATTAAAAATGTCACATGTGACCATTATCACATGCCTCAAGTAATTTTCATTTCTTTGATTTTTGATTTGGTTTTGCTTGACCCAAATGATGTTGTTGAGTGTTGAAATGGTATAGAGGAGTGATCCAACCATTCACACCAAGTCTCAAGGTCAAAAGCTAAAATTTGTAATTTTGCTATTTCTTCTCATATGCCTCTATGGCATTTTTATTTTCTTTTTATTTCCTTTTGTTTCACCTTGGTTTTGATTTGTTAAGTACTAGGTAAGGTTTATTGAGGTTTTCCAATCCTCTAAACAAGGTAGAAAGGCCCAAGGTAAAGTTTTACAAAAATAACCATAGCCTCATATATGAAGCTAGTAGCATTTCTCTTTTTCTTAAAGGTCTCACTTTGATCCAAATGATCATGGATTAGGGTTTAGTGGGGTTTAACCATGGTTCACAACCATTTGGAAAAGTGGCTAGGGCAAAAGCCAAGGTTTGCAATTTAGGGTTTTAGGCTTACCTATGTTTTCTCTTTTCATTTATTTTTATTTTGCTTTATTTCATTTTGACTTCAAAGAGCAAGGTTTAGGGTTTTAGGTCATGTTTCAAACAATAATTAAACAATCATGGCAAAGATCATCACACATATGCATTAGCACTATGCATCTTGATTTATTAAAATAAATTTTTTGTTGGTTCCAAATTTTGGAAAAAGGGAAATTCATTTTCTTCTTTGTTTTAAAATTTGGGGATGTTACAACGAGCTCCGCAGCATGGAGGCGGAGGGATTCCTGCGCCCCGGATCCTGGCGAGTGGTTCCGGGTGCTCCAAGCCCGGGGCTCGAAGCCGGAGAGTGGGTGCTGACGAAAGCTCTGGTGGAGCGCGGATTCTCATTGCCTCCGAGCGACTTTCTTCTCGGAAATCCTCGAGGCCTACAAGCTCCAGCCTCACAACATCTCCCCCAACAGCATACTCGCCATCGCCAACCACGTCGCCCTCTGCGAGGGTCATCTCCGGGTAAAACCAGATTTGGCCCTTTTTCAATTCTTTTTCTCCGTTAAGGAGGAAACCGTTCCTCAGACTTCCTCGCTCGCCAACTGTGGGAGCATCACTTTCAAGATCCACCCTGACCGGATCTACCCTCACACGGATCATCACGAATCCGTGAGGTACTGCTCTGGGGGTTCTTCTATGTGAAGGACGTCGGGGTTCCGGCCAGCTCCAAGACTATGCCGGCGTTTAAAGACGGACCTGCCACCAAGACCTCCGCTTGGACCGCCAGCCCCCACATTTCCGAGTCACCAGCGATGGTGAAGATGGTGCAGCGGATCTGCAAGCTGACCTCCAGGTTGTCGGGGAAGGACCTGACGTTGTCTTGGTTTACCAAGCGGATCCAACCCCTTCAACACCGTGATCGCCTGATGTTGGAGATATGCCCAAGAGGCAATAATAAAGTGGTTATTATAATATCTTTGTGTTTATGATAAATGTTTATATACCATGCTATAATTGTATTAACCGAAACATTGATACATGTGTGTTATGTAAACAACAAGGAGTCCCTAGTAAGCCTCTTGTATAACTAGCTTGTTGATTAATAGATGATCATGGTTTCGTGATCATGAACATTGGATGTTATTAATAACAAGGTTATGTCATTAGTTGAATGATATAATGGACACACCCAAATGAGCGTAGCATAAGATCAAGTCATTAAGTTCATTTGCTATAAGCTTTCAATACATAGTTGTCTTAATCCTTCGACCATGAGATCATGTAAATCACTTACATTGAAAGGGTACTTTGATTACATCAAACGTCATTGCGTAAATGGGTGACAATAAAGGTGGGATTAAGTATTTGGAAAGTGTGAGTTGAGGCATATGGATCAACGATGGGATTTGTCCATCCCGATGACGGATAGATATACTCCGGGCCCTCTCGGTGGAATGTCATCTAATTAGCTTGCAAGCATATGAATAGTTCATAAGAGATCACATACCACGGTACGAGTAAAGAGTACTTGTCGGTAACGAGGTTGAACAAGGTATGGAGATACCGATGATCAAACCTCGGACAAGTAAAATATCGCGAGACAAAGGGAATTGGCATCGTATGTAAATGGTTCAATCGATCACTAAGTCATCGTTGAATATGTGGGAGCCATTATGGATCTCCGGATCCCGCTATTGGTTATTGCTCGGAGAGGAGTCTCGACCATGTCTGCATAGTTCGCGAACCGTAGGGTGACGCGCTTAAGGTTCGATGTCGCATAAGTAGATTTGAGTATGGTATGGAGACGAAGTTTGTTCGGAGTCTCGGATGTGATCCAGGATGTCACGAGGAGGTCCGGAAGAGTCCGGAGAATAAGATTCATATAAGGGAAGTTGATTTACGGGTTTTCGGAAATGTTCGGGATTGTTCCGGTGTTGATCGGAAGGTTCTAGAAGGTTCCGGAAGGGTCCACCATGGGGCCCACGACCCGGGAGGCCCACCGTGGGCCGAGGGGATGCTCCCTGGCCTAATGGGCCAGGGGCACTTGGCCCCCAAGGCCCAGGCCGGCCAACCCCCTAGGGTTTCCCTGGGGGGGATCAACTTGGGGGAGGGGAAAGCCCCTCTCCCCCCTTGGCCGCCGCCCCCCCCAACCCTAGATGGGAAGGGGGGCCACCTTGGCCGGCCAGCCCCCTATATAAAGAGGGGAGGGGGTGGCCGGCCACCCCATCCCACAATTGCCTCCTCCTCTGGCCGCCTCTCCCTCCACCATACGCTGTCCGGGCTTAGGCGAAGCCCTGCAGTTTTCTTCCTCCACCACCACCACCACGCCGTCGTGTCTGCCGGACGTTGGAGGAGATCTACCACACCTCCGCTGCCCGCTGGAACGGGAGAGGAAGGAGCTTCATCGACACCGTACGCGCGACCGAGTACGGAAGTGCTCGCCGGATTGCGGCACCGGGGACGATCGTCTACACCAACAACGAGATTAATCTCGTAGGCTTTGGAATCTTCGAGGGTTAGTCTCATCTCCACCTCGTTGCTTAGATCTAGTAGATTGGATCTTGGGTGTTCCATAGATTAGATCTGTTGGTTTTATTCGCTTTGCGGTAGGAAAATTTTTGTTTTCTATGCAACGAACCCCATCAGTGGTATCAGAGCCACGTCTATGCATAGATCCGTTGCACGAGTAGAACACAATGGTTTGTGGGCGGTGATGCTTTTGTTGCTTTAGTTTGTGTACTTTGCTTCTTGCGGGATGGTGGGATGAAGCGGCCCGGGCTAACTTTACATGACCGCGTCTCATGAGACTTGCTCCACGCTTGACATGCAACTTGTATTGCATAAGTGGCTTTGCGGGTGTCTGTCTCTCCCACCATAGTGAAGATTGTAATTTGCACTTCTATTGTCAACACTAGTATCACCGTTGTGGTTCATGTTCGTAGGTAGATTGGATCTTACTCGAAAACCCTAAACCACGTAAAAGATGCAAACCAAATTAGAGGCGTCTAACTTGTTTTTGCAGGGTTTGGTGATGTGATATGGCCATAATGTGATGATGATTATATTCGATGTATGAGATGTTCATTGATGTATTATGGCAACCGGCAGGAGCCTAATGGTTGTCTTTAATTTTTGTTAAAGACCTGCGTGTCTATTCATCATGTAATAGCTTTATTCCAAGTAGTTGTTATAGTAGCTATAAGTGATGGACAACCATGAAGCGGCGCCACTGACCTTGACGCCATGCTGGTGATGATGGAGATCATGTCCGTGCTTTGGAGATGGAGATCAAAAGCACAAGAAGAAAGGCCATATCATATCACACATTATGAATTGCATGTGATGTTAATCCTTTTATGCATCTTATTTTGCTTAGATCGCGACGGTAGCATTATAAGATGATCCCTCTCACTAAATATCAAGATAATAAAGTGTTCATCCTTAGTATGCACCGTTGCTAAGACTTGTCGTTTCGAAGCATCTCGTGATGATCGGGTGTGATAGACTCTACATGTGCATACAACGGGTGCAAGCCGATTTGCACACGCGGATACTAAGGTTGCCTTGACGAGCCTAGCATGTACAGACATGGTCTCGGAACACGGGATACCGAAAGGTAGAGCATGAGTCATATGAATGATATGATGAACACTTTGAGTGTTCGCCTTTGAAACTACATCTTTTCTCGTGAAGATCGGACTTGGTGTAGTGGATTTGGTTCGTGTAATCACTAAGACAATGCGAGGGATGTTGTTTTGAGTGGGAGTTCACCTAGTTAATTTAAGAATTAAAACTGAACTCATTTTATCATAAACTTAGTCTAAACTCTTTGCAAATATGTTGTAGATCATGGCGCCCCCTCCATCAATTTTAACCAGTTCCTAGAGAAAGAAAAGCTTAAGGGCAATGGTAGCAACTTCACCGACCGGTCCCGTCATGTGAGGATTTTCCTCACCGGCGTGAGCATGCAATTTGTGCTCGAAGCACCGCTAGGTCCCCCACCACCTCCTGCCGGTGTCCGAGGACATAAAGAATGTTTATGAGACTCGGGTAACTCGGTACTCCGAAATTCGGTGTGCCATCTTGTGCGGTTTAGAGGCGAGCTCCAAAAGCGTTTTGAGCACCACGACCCATGTGAGATGATGCGTGAGCTCAAACTTATCTTTGAGACTCATGCGGCCGTGGAGAGCTATGAGGCCTCGAAACGGTTCTTTAACCGCATGATGGAAGAGGGCAGCTCCGTTAGTGAGCACATGTTCGCCATGTCCGGACATGCGAAGAAGCTCGGTGACTTGGGGATTGTGATCCCTAACAAGCCGGGTATTCATCGTGTCCTCCAATCACCGCCACCAAGTTACAAGAACTTCGTGATGAACTACAACATGCGGAACATGAACAAAGAGTTACCCGAACTCTTCTCCATGCTCGAAGTCCGTCGAAGTAGAAATTAAGAAGGAGAACCAAGTGTTGATGGTCAACAAGACCACCGAGTTTCAAGAAGCGGGGCAAGCCTAACAAGGGCAACTTCAAGAAGGGCGGCAAGAAAGTTGCGGCGCCTCTCGAGAAGCCTAAGGCTGGTCCTAAGCACGAGACTCGTGTGCTACTACTGCCGGGGGAAGGGGCAGTGGAAGCGGAAGCGCACCAAATACTTGGCCGATTCGAAGAGCGGCCATGCCAAGAAGAAAGGTATATTTGATATACATGTTATAGATGTCTATCTTACTGGTTCTCGTAGTAGTGCACTGGGTATTTGATACTTGGTTCGGTTGCTCACATTTGTAACTCGAAACGAGAACTGCGGAATAAACGAAGCCCGGCAAGGGACGAGGTGACGATGCGCGTTGGAAATGGATCCAAGGTCGATGTGATCGCCGTCGGCACGCTCCCCCTACATCTACCTTCGGGATTAGTTTTAAACCTCAATAATTGTTATTTGGTACTGCGTTGAGCATGAACATTATATCCGGATCTTGTTTGATGCAAGACGGTTATTCGTTTAAGTCCGAGAATAATGGTTGTTCGATTTATATGAGTAATGTCTTTTATGGCCATGCACCCGAGATGAATGGTTTATTCTTGTTAAATCTCGATAGTAGTGATACACATGTTCATAACATTGATGCTAAGCGAATTAAATTGAATGATAATTCTACTTATATGTGGCATTGTCGTCTTGGTCATATTGGAGTGAAGCGCATGAAGAAACTCCATTCCGATGGACTTCTTGAGTCACTTGACTTTGAGTCACTTGACAGATGCGAAGCATGTCTAATGGAAAAAATGACTAAGACTCCATTTTACGGCACAATGGAGCGAGCTACGGACTTATTGGAAATCATACATACCGATGTGTGCGGACCAATGAGTGTAGCATCGCGCGGTGGTTATCGTTATGTTCTAACCTTCACGGATGATCCGAGTAGATATGGGTATATTTACTTTATGAAACACAAGTCCGAGACTTTTGAGAAGTTCAAGGAATTCCAAAGTGAAGTAGAAAATCAACGTAACAAGAAGATTAAGTTTACGCGTTCGATCGCGGAGGCGAATATCCGAGTTATGAGTTTGGCATGCATTTAAAGAAATGCGGAATACTTTCACAGTTGACACCGCCGGGAACACCACAGCGTAATGGTGTGTCCGAACGTCGTAATCGAACTCTCTTAGATATGGTTCGTTCTATGATGTCTCTTACCGATTTGCCATTATCGTTTTGGGGCTATGCTTTAGAGACAGCCGCATTCACTTTAAATAGGGCACCATCTAAATCCGTTGAAACGACACCGTATGAATTATGGTTTGGAAAGAAACCTAAGTCTGTCGTTCCTTAAAGTTTGGGGTTGCGATGCTTATGTAAAGAAGTTACAACTCGACAAGCTAGAACCCAAAGCGGAGAAATGCGTCTTCATAGGATACCCTAAAGAAACCATTGGGTATACTTTCTATCACAGATCCGAAGGCAAAATCTTTGTTGCCAAGAACGGATCCTTTCTTGAGAAGGAGTTTCTCACTAAAGAAGTGACTGGAAGAAAAGTAGAACTCGACGAGGTTGATGAACCTTCTCTCATAGATCAGAGTAGCGCAGTGCCGGAAGAAGTTCCTGTGCAGCCTACACCGATAGGAGAGGAAGCAAATGATGATGATCATGAAACTTCGAACGAGGAAGCTACTGAACCTCGCAGATCGACGAGGGAACGTACCACTCCTGATTGGTATGATCCCCGTCTAAATGTCATGATTGTGGACAACAATGATGAGGACCCTGCGACGTATGAAGA
Source organism: Lolium rigidum (assembly GCF_022539505.1). NCBI lineage: Eukaryota > Viridiplantae > Streptophyta > Magnoliopsida > Poales > Poaceae > Lolium > Lolium rigidum. The sequence continues at coordinate 337,055,856 of NC_061508.1, forward strand.
AGCGATGATGAGCCCTGATTCCAACAAATGGCAAGAAGCCATGAAATCCGAAATGGGATCCATGTATGATAACAAAGTATGGACTTTGGTAGACTTACTCGATAGCCGCAAGGCTGTCGAGAATAAATGGATCTTCAAGAGAAAAACAGATGCCGATGGTAATATTATCGTCTATAAAGCTCGACTTGTCGCAAAGGGTTTCCGACAAATTCAAGGAGTTGACTACGATGAGACTTTCTCACCTGTAGCGAAGCTAAAGTCCGTGAGGATTTTGTTAGCAATAGCTGCATTTTTCGATTATGAGATTTGGCGGATGGATGTCAAAACGGCGTTCCTTAATGGTGACATTGAGGAAGAGTTGTATATGGTACAACCCAAAGGTTTTGTCGATCCTAAAAATGCCGACAAGGTATGCAAACTTCAGCGTTCCATTTATGGACTGAAGCAAGCATCCCGGAGTTGGAACCTACGCTTTGATAGAGTGATCAAAGATTTTGGTTTTATACGGACTCATGGTGAGGCCTGTATTTACAAGAAAGTGAGTGGGAGCTCTGTAGCGTTCCTGATATTATATGTAGATGACATATTATTGATTGGGAATGATATAGAACTTTTAAGCAGCATTAAAGGCTATTTGAATAAGTCTTTTTCAATGAAAGACCTTGGTGAAGCAGCATACATTTTAGGTATCAAGATTTATAGAGATAGATCAAGACGCCTAATAGGCCTTTCACAAAGTACATATCTGGACAAGATTCTAAAGAAGTTTAGAATGGATGAAAGCAAGAAAGGGTTCTTGCCTATGTTGCCGGGTAAGGTCTTGAGTAAGACTCAAGGTCCGGCTACGGCGAGATGAAAGAGAAAGGATGAGCAAGATCCCCTATGCTTCGGCGATAGGCTCTATCATGTACGCCATGCTTGTGTACTAGACCGGATATCGCACATGTCGTTAGTTTGACCAGCGGATATCAAAGTGATCCAGGGATGGAACACTCGGACAGCGGTCAAGAATATCCTGAAGTACTTGAAAAGGACTAAGGATATGTTTCTTTGTTATGGCGGTGACCAAGAGCTCGTTGTAACCAGTTACACCGATGCAAGTTGGAACACCGACCACGATGACTCTAAGTCTCGGTCCGGGTACGTGTTTATATTGAATGGTGCGGCGATAAGGCTGGAGCAGTTCCAAGCAATGCACGGTGGCGAAATCTTCAACGAGAATCTGAATATATAGCGGCTTCGGAGGCTTCATCGGAAGCGGTATGGATGAAGAGGTTCATTGTTGAGCTTGGTGTGGTTCCTAGTGCATTGGACCCGCTAGTCATTTACTCGTGACAACACGGGTGCCATCGCCAATGCAAAGGAACCAAGGTCACACAAGAAGCTGAAGCATATCAAGCTGCGTTTTCATTCGATTCGCGAGTACATCGAAGATGGTGAAGTAGAGATTTGCAAAGTACACACGGATCCGAATGTTGCGGATCCGTTGACTAAAGCTCTCCCAAGGGCAAAGCATGACCAACACCGGAATGCCATGGGTGTTAGGTACCTTACAATGTAATCTAGATTATTGACTCTAGTGCAAGTGGGAGATCTGTTGGAGATATGCCCAAGAGGCAATAATAAAGTGGTTATTATAATATCTTTGTGTTTATGATAAATGTTTATATACCATGCTATAATTGTATTAACCGAAACATTGATACATGTGTGTTATGTAAACAACAAGGAGTCCCTAGTAAGCCTCTTGTATAACTAGCTTGTTGATTAATAGATGATCATGGTTTCGTGATCATGAACATTGGATGTTATTAATAACAAGGTTATGTCATTAGTTGAATGATATAATGGACACACACCCAAATGAGCGTAGCATAAGATCAAGTCATTAAGTTCATTTGCTATAAGCTTTCAATACATAGTTGTCTTAATCCTTCGACCATGAGATCATGTAAATCACTTACACCGAAAGGGTACTTTGATTACATCAAACGTCATTGCGTAAATGGGTGACAATAAAGGTGGGATTAAGTATTTGGAAAGTGTGAGTTGAGGCATATGGATCAACGATGGGATTTGTCCATCCCGATGACGGATAGATATACTTCGGGCCCTCTCGGTGGAATGTCATCTAATTAGCTTGCAAGCATATGAATAGTTCATAAGAGATCACATACCACGGTACGAGTAAAGAGTACTTGTCGGTAACGAGGTTGAACAAGGTATGGAGATACCGATGATCAAACCTCGGACAAGTAAAATATCGCGAGACAAAGGGAATTGGCATCGTATGTAAATGGTTCAATCGATCACTAAGTCATCGTTGAATATGTGGGAGCCATTATGGATCTCCGGATCCCGCTATTGGTTATTGCTCGGAGAGGAGTCTCGACCATGTCTGCATAGTTCGCGAACCGTAGGGTGACGCGCTTAAGGTTCGATGTCGCATAAGTAGATTTGAGTATGGTATGGAGACGAAGTTTGTTCGGAGTCTCGGATGTGATCCAGGATGTCACGAGGAGGTCCGGAAGAGTCCGGAGAATAAGATTCATATAAGGGAAGTTGATTTCTGGGTTTTCGGAAATGTTCGGGATTGTTCCGGTGTTGGCTGGAAGGTTCTAGAAGGTTCCGGAAGGGTCCACCATGGGGCCCACGACCCGGGAGGCCCACCGTGGGCCGAGGGGATGCTCCCTGGCCTAATGGGCCAGGGGCACTTGGCCCCCAAGGCCCAGGCCGGCCAACCCCCTAGGGTTTCCCTGGGGGGGATCAACTTGGGGGAGGGGAAAGCCCCTCTCCCCCCCAACCCTAGATGGGAAGGGGGGCCACCTTGGCCGGCCATCCCCCTATATAAAGAGGGGAGGGGGTGGCCGGCCATCCCATCCCACAATTGCCTCCTCCTCTGGCCGCCTCTCCCTCCACCATACGCTGTCCGGGCTTAGGCGAAGCCCTGCAGTTTTCTTCCTCCACCACCACCACCACGCCGTCGTGCCGCCGGACGTTGGAGGAGATCTACCACACCTCCGCTGCCCGCTGGAACGGGAGAGGAAGGAGCTTCATTGACACCGTACGCGCGACCGAGTACGGAAGTGCTGCCGGATTGCGGCACGGGGACGATCGTCTACACCAACAACGAGATTAATCTCGTAGGCTTTGGAATCTTCGAGGGTTAGTCTCATCTCCACCTCGTTGCTTAGATCTAGTAGATTGGATCTTGGGTGTTCCATAGATTAGATCTGTTGGTTTTATTCGCTTTGCGGTAGGAAAATTTTTGTTTTCTATGCAACGAACCCCATCATTCAACACCGTGATCGCCTGATGTACTTCTACAGTGGCCGCGACGACACAATGTGCGCCACTAAAGATAACCTTTCCTCTGATGCCCTGGACAAGCGGCTCCGGGTGATGATCAAGATTCCGCGTGACGTTCACTCTCACGCGTGTCATTTTGATATTTACACGGAAGGTGCTGGCCCTTCGGTAAGTTATTTCCGACCTAATCATCATTTCCCTTTCATGCCTGCATTTTTGCCTAAGGACTTTTACTTGTTTTTATAGCTTGACTCCCTTGAGGAGAAGGATCTTGGGACCTTGACCCGGATTCCACACACCGGGTTGTCGAACCCGGAAGCCGCGTCTGACGCGGAAAACCCTGAGGCTGCTCCGCCTGCCAAACGGAAAAGAGCAGTAGCCTCCGGGTCGACAGCCAAGTGCGCCCGTGAAACCCCCAGCGCCAAGACCACCAGGAAGCTTGAGAAGGATAAACTCCGACTCAAAGAAATTGATACCAGCAGCAGCAAGCAGGGCGGCATCGAGCAATTCTTCACCAAGCTGGGTAACAACTTGATCTCTGGCCATACTTTCCCAAGCTACCTTAAAATCTGCTAAGTGTCATATTTTTCTTATTATGCAGCAAGGTTCCCGGAAACAAGCCCCAGAAGAAGAAGCTCAAGCCTTCTCCGGCCTCCATGCCTATTACCCCTGAAGTTCAAGTTCCGCTGAAGCCCTCTTCCTCAGCCATTCCGGATCCCAAGAATGTCATCAACATTGACGACGATCCGGTGCCAACTGCGGACTCTGGCAAGGGCGCTTCTTCCTCCAAACCTGTGCCTGAAGAGCCTGAAGAAACCTCGGCTGAAGCTCCAGCTGATGATGCCACAAAGAAATTAACGCTGAGCGGTGCTCATGGTACGCCCGCATGCACCCTCACTTGTTTCCGGTTCTCCGTAGAGCTCCCCTACACCAGCGCCATATGGAAATAACACACTTAATGGATGAAGTGTGTGGAAAGCCGGATCCTGAGCAGCAAGAGCTGGCAAACTTGCAGGATAATCTCCGCGTTTTCTTCATGAAGCACAAAGCCCTCCGCCAGGTAACACTAGCCCCCAAGCATTGGGTTACACATCTTTTCTGAGTAAATATTTTTAGCCGATGCTTCATCTTTATCATTAATTTAGATCTTGGCGGAAACTTGAAATTTCCTAGCACAAGAAAGTTTGACTTCGCGTCCAGGCCCAGATTTTAATTTTCCGGCTAATCAATCCTACTACTTGCTTCACTATTCACCCGCAAGCTTCATGAAGATATGCACAAGCTGGTGCTGGAGCAAAAGTCTGAGATCGAAAGGCTGAACAAGAAGGAGGCGGAGAACCAACAGGCGATCCAACTCTTCGAAAGTCGTTTGAAGGTGAACGAAGGTATGTCTCCGCCATACTGTAGGTTCCGCAACTTGTTCTTTTTTGTCCGAATGCTTTGTGTCTGAACTTTATTTTTCCGCCTTACAGAACTTCTTGCCAAATGCCCTTCAATCGACGAGATCTTCGCCAAGCTCCAAGTTTTGGAAACCGAGCACGAGTCTCTCTAGAACGCCCTCAAGGAGTCTCATGAAAATGAGACCAAACTCAAGAAGGAGCTGGAGGACAAGCATGCACATGCGATGTCGGAGATGGCCGAAAAGCTCAAGACCAGCAACAACAGAGTGAAGACTCTGGCTACCAAGCTAAAAGCTGCTGAGACGGAGGCTGCGGACATCGACAAAATGATCTTTCGTAAGGACTTCATGATTCCGGCATGCATATGTTATTCTTCTCTCTCCAACTCGGAAACTGACCATACAACATTGTGTATATCCGCGTTGCTTGGATTTGAACGGCAAAAGGACGATGGCCTCTCCCGCACCGAAGCATACGAAGAAGTCGGAAACTCGATTGAGGATCTAATTGAAGCATGCCGGAAAATTGCGCAAAAGCTTTCCCTAAAGAAGGCCCGCACCCAGGTCATTGACACGATGACAAAGATGATGTGTATGGTCCCGGAGCTGATCGGGGATTGGCAAGAGTCGTCTGCCCGTGGAGCCGCCGCCACTATCTTGGTCATGTGCAAAGCACATTTTCCGACACTGGACTTTGCCAAGATTGCTGCCGGAGTTCCCAAAGCCACCAACGTCAAGAAACTCCTCGCGGAAACCTGTGGATTTGACATGCTCTTCTCCAACCGGGTGGACCACTCAACGTGGTATGAGAAGCATGATCTTCCGGCTGGCTTTTCCGAGGATGAGGAAGAAGGTGAAGAGGAAGGCTCCGGGTCTAGCGCACATCAATCAGGCGAGGAATCAGGTGACGGATCCGGCAAGGACAGCACCTTCCATGCCTCCGAAGAAGACAAGCCGGAGTCTTTAGAATGAAAAAACCTGGAAAAAAACACTGAGTTGCATTTGGCCCCTTCGAGGGTTTGTAATAAAACTAAATATTTGAAGTAGCTAGGGGAAACAATGCGTGTCGTGGGCGGAAAAAACTTATCCTGCTATCCTTTGATATTTATATATGCATGTTTCGTTTTTATCTGAAGCAAGTGCTAGCGTTTGAATTTTCCGGCTTACTTTCTTGACCTTCCACGAGCCGGAAGACCCTTAGCCGGAAAGAGCTTGCCGACGGCGATGGAGCCTAATGGCAAATCCGTCAATAACCGCGGAAACAAGCCCCCAACCTTAGGTGCCGGAAGTCGCTACTACGAATCCACAAGTTCGCAACAGAAATTCCATAGTCCAAAAAACTTAAGCTTACGTCCAAGTGGACGATTTTGAAAATCACAACTTTTATACACGCCTAGGCGAAAACATCCAGCTCTGCGGTTTTAGTCGGAAAACATACACGATCCAAAAATGAACAAGTAAAGGAGGTAAAAGACTCAAGGAGTGAACCATATGCTTTATTTCATTGATCATGTATCATAATTATTACAATGTATGTAATGCGAAAATTGCTAAGTGTGGAAAGGACGTAGCTGTGCTATATTCCAAGGACGGTCTGTTTCATTGTATATGTCACCCGGATCCTCCCTCTTGCGTTTCCGATGCCAATTGGCTGGTCTATCCTTTAACTCGCGGATATCAACGAGGTAATAAGATCCGTTGTGCAGCACTTTGCTCACGACGAAAGGTCCTTCCCACGAAGATTGCAACTTATGCTCTTTCACCTGCCGAAGGCAGAGAACCAGGTCACCTTCCTTAAACGAGCGGTTCCGAACTCGATGGCTATGGTAGCGTCGGAGCTTCTGCTGGTAAATGGTGGAGCGCTGGTCAGCTAGGTTCCGAGCTTCTTCGAGTAGGTGCACAGACAGCTGTCGAGCCCAATGATGTCTATGCACGCTTCTATTCTTGTAGACAGCGTCGGGCCTCCAAGTGCAGAGGTTTGTAGAACTGCAGCAAGTTTCCCTTAAGTGGATCACGCAAGGTTTATCGAACACAGGGAGGTAGAGGTCAAAGATATCCCTCTCAAGCAACCCTGCAATTAAGATACAAGAAGTCTCTTGTGTCCCCAACACACCCAATACACTTGTCAGATGTATAGGTGCACTAGTTCGGCGAAGAGATAGTAAAATGCAAATGATATGGATGAATATGAGTGGTAATAACAATCTGAAATAAATATGGCAGCAAGTAAACATGCAGTAAAACAGTAAATAAACGGTGATTCGATGTTTGGAAACAAGGCCTAGGGATCATACTTTCACTAGTGGTCACTCTCAATAATGATATCATAAAGGAATATAAATATAATCACTTCACTATGCTACTCTAAACTACTCTCCGGTTGGATAACGAACACTAATTCACTGCGTAGGGCTGCAAAGCAAACCTTAAAGATGTATTCCCAAGTACTAATGAACACCCCACGCTGTCACTTTGAGCATTCATAGGAGGTACTAACACACCACAATTTCATAGAGACATCCAACTCAAATCATAATTCAGTGAACAAGTATTCTGTGAAATATAGCCTAAGAGACCCACACGGTGCACACACTGTCACCTTTACACACGTGGGACAAGGAGTCTCCGGAGATCACATATGTAAAATCCGCTTGAATAGCATAACGACATCTAGATTACAAAGCTCATGATCACATAAAGATCACACCATGGGAGAGAGAGATAAACCACATAGCTATCGGTAGAGCCCTCAGCCCCGGGGGAGAACTACTCCCTCCTCATCATGGGAGTCAGCAACGGCGATGGAGATGGCGGTGGAGTCGGTGGAGATGGCTCCGGGGGCAATTCCCCGTCCCGGCAGGGTGCCAGAATAGAGACTTATGTCCCCCGAATCTTCTCTATGATGGCGGCGGAGCTACGGAACTTTTCGTGGGCGGAGGCTGATTGATTTAGGGTTTTTGCGTCGGGAGCTTTATATAGGCGGAAGGGCGAGGTCGGTGGAGGCCTGGTGGTCCCAGACCACCCCTAGGCGTGGGCCAGGGCCAGGCCGCGCCTAGGCATGGTCTGGCCACCCTGTGGCCCCCCTTCGTCTCTCCTCCGGACTTCATCTTCGTTACGGAAAAATAAGATCTTCGGCTTGTGTTTTGTCCAATTCTGAGAATATTTCCTGTACAACTTTTCTGAAATACAAAACAGCAGAAAATAGGGAACTGGCACTGTGGCATCTTGTCAATAGGTTAGTGCCGGAAAATGTATAAAAGTGCAAAGAAGTGTGAGCAAAACATATAGGAATTGGTGTAAAACAAGCATGGAACATCAAAAATTATAGATACGTTTGCAACGTATCAGCATCCCCAAGCTTAACTCCTGCTCGTCCTCGAGTAGGTAAGTGATAACAAAATAATTTTTGAGGTGACATGAAGCCAACACAATCTTGATCAAGTTATTGTAAAAGCATTGTGAGCTGGGATCAAAGTACTCTAAACATAGGCATGATAGATATAATTCTAACAATAGAACTTAGCAACTATGTTACAACATGAAAAGTAACTCAAACAAAGGATCATGAATAATTGTGCATTGAAAGCAACTGTTTGTTTATGAGCATAGAGAAAACATAGCAAAGTGGTACTCAACATGTCCTTTGTGAAGTAGCAAAACATAAATGCTAGGACACCTTTAAAGTTCAAAGGGTGACTAGATACAAGTAATTTAAGAACAAGCAATAGCATAATCATGAATCAATCAATAATAATTTTGGGACTATGCACATTGCACTAAGAATGACAACTATGCTCTCTTAATTGGTGCATAAAGAAGAAGGTGAAGACTCAACATAAAAGTAAAAGAAAGACTCTTTGTAGAGTAAGCAAGATTAACAAGTTTTATAAACCTTCCAAAAAGTATGGTACTCATTAGCTTTGAGCTCCCATTGCCCCTATCATAAGCATCTTGAATGGTTAAAATTAATGTGATGGACAATATGAGCTATATGCTTGACAAATCACAAGTTGAAAATCTCATGCCCCTTGAATACGAGTACCTAAACCTCATGCTACTCAACTTAGGTCCCAAATAAGTTCTTGTCATTGTAAGTATACATGTATCATCGAGAACCGCCAACGGGGTACCTCTTGCCCGATGATATGGAGGTACTCTTGTAGGAGCAATCCCATGCCAAAATGACAAGACAAATAGACAATGAGCATCTCAGCAATTTTTTATTTACTATGGGTATAGCTTTTTACTGAAAATGCTTCATAGAATGCTTATTATGGTTTAGCAGTAAATTTCCACCATGAATGATGCATGGCTTAGATTAGCGGCTTAGGCGTTTCCGTAACTCATATACAAACTCCATGGACTTATAAGTTTCCATTTTATTTGGCACCACTAGGCATCCATAAACAAAAGATCATGACATCAACTAAATATAAGTGCAATGTCCAAAGTGTTCCCCATGAAAGCATGGTTATACTAACACCCAACTTGCAATTTGCAAACATATAAACTTCATAAGATAGGCACAATGATCAAGTTTATTAAGTGCAAGAAATTAAATGTGCCATCAAGTTCGTGAGAGCTTTACTGACTAATTTTCTCATGCCAAAATTTAATTTGGAAGATAAATAAAAACATGATGAACATACTTGGAATAGCAATAATGCTACTAGGTAGACATGGTGGACATAATTGGCAAACTTTGGTTATTGGTGGTTGGATGCACGAGTAGAGTTCATACTCAGCACAGGCGAAGGCTAGCAAAAGACTGGGAGCGACCAATTAAGAGAACAATAATGGCCATAATCATGCATAGCGACAAAACATTATCAATCAAAGCATAAAATGATATTACAAGTCAAAAACTAAATGATCATAGAGGCTTTAGTTGACTGGTTATTGTCATAACATGGTATAAGCATGTGCCAAGTCAACCCAATAAAGCATCAAAGGAGAATACCACAATATTATGATTTTATGATGGAAACAACACATGATTCTTTCAATGACACATTATGCACTCTCAGCCATTTGAAACAAGTCATGCTACAACAATAAATACTAATAATATGACAAGAATAACATCCAACATGACATGCCAAAGTCTATGCCACAGTCTAGACAAGCTTCCTTTTGCATCACTATAGTCATGAAATATTTTACTCGTATCCAACACCAATCAACTTATTTGAAATAGCTCTCAGAGATGAAATACATTATGGACCAAGGATCTAATCATACATGAATAAAGAATACTAACGAGCTCTGAACAAAATTTAAGCGAAAGAACAAGAGCTAAACGCAGTACTAGAAAACTAGAACACTCGCAAAACAATAACAGCGAAAACTAGAGCGTTCTATGCAATTAAAAAGGAGCGGATCTTTCTCCAAAACAAATGTGCTGGGATCCAACATATGCTACAGCAAACAAAGAAAAACAAAAAAAAAATTAAATACGCTCCAAGAACAACACATAGCGTATGAAGCAATAAAAATATAGCGCATAGAAAGATGACATGTTGCTTTGTTGATGAAGAGGGAATGCCTTGGGCATCCCCAAGCTTTGACGCTTGTACCTCTTGAATATTTCTTGCGGTGCAGGGGCATCCCCAAGCTTGAGCTTTTGTCCATTCTTCATCTCATCACATCATTCTTCTCTCCCTACAATTGAAAACTTCCTTCATACAAAACTTCACACAATTCTCTATTAGCAGCATTAGTACAATTAAAATAAACAAATCCACTTGGGTTTAGTAATAACATATATAAAGCATCTATTAAAGAATTAGATACTGTAGCAACTCTTCAAAAAGCTCTTTGATCAAAAGAACTAAAAAAAAGAGATTTAAGAGGCAAATGCAAATAGTGCAGAAATCTGTCAAAACAGAACAGATCGATATTTTCGGAAATCCTCTGTTGCTAATCTCGAAAAGTGGTCAACTAACGAAAGTTAGATAATAACCTGGGGCATATGCATAAAAATGGCAGCTCAAAATTTCGCTCTGGCTATTTATACGAATTTTTATGGTGATCGCACAGAATCTGTTTTTAGGATAGCAACTTCCCCAAATCTTACTTTCTTCCTATTAGAGGCTATTCCTGGCACAAAAACCAAATAAAAATGATAAGAAGAGGTTATTACAGAGGTAAAAACTTCCAAGACTCAACAAAAAAATTACAGAAATAAAACAATGGGTTGTCTCCCATAAGCGCTTTTCTTTAATGCCTTTCAGCTAAGCGTAGTAGTTTGAGAAGATGCTCACATAAGAAATATGAATTGAAGTAAAAGAGAGCATCAAGAAGCAAATTTGAAAAACATTTAAGTCTAACCCACTTCCTATGCATAGGAATCTTGTACACAAATAAATCCACATAGAACAAAGTGACAAGCATAGGAAGATAAAACAAGAGTAACTTCAAAAACTTTCAGCATATAGAGAGGTGTTTTAGTAACATGAAAACTTGTACAACCATATTTTCCTCTCTCATAATAACTTTCAGTAGCATCATGAATAAACTCAACAATATAACTATCACATAAAAACATTCTTATCATGAGCGACATGCATAAAATAATTATTACTCCCCACATAAGCATAGTCATTCTTATTAATTGTAGTGGGAGCAAATTCAACAAAATAGCTATCATTATTATTCTCATCACCATAATCATCAAATATAGGAGGCATATTGTAATCATAATTAATTTTCTCCTCAATAGTAGGTGTACTGAAAATAACATAATCATCATTGTAATCATCATATATTGGAGGCATAGTGTCATCATAGAAAATTTCCTCCTCTAAAGATGGGGAACTAAAAAGATCATTTTCATAAAAACTAGCTTTCCCAATCTTAAACTTTTCCATAGCATTAGCAATAATGGTGTTCAAAGAATTCATACTAATAACATTGCTACCAGCATGCAAGTAAAATTCCATAGGTTTTTTAATTTTCTCTTCAAACACCTCGTGTCCTAACTCAAGATAAATACTATAAAGCTCTCTAATTTTGTTGTTGTTTTCCATTAAGCCTAACTAGTGAAAATAAAAACAAGAAACAAAAAGATATAATTGCAGAATCTAAAGGAAATAACTTCGAGCACTCACCAGCAACTAAAAGACTTAGTAGCCAGAGGATGTGAGTACCTTTTACCTTACCTCCCCGGCAACGGCGCCAGAAAAGAGCTTGGTGTCTATGCACGCTTCTATTCTTGTAGACAGTGTTGGGCCTCCAAGTGTAGATGTTTGTAGAACAGCAGCAAGTTTCCCTTAAGTGGATTACCCAAGGTTTATCGAACTCAGGGAGGTAGAGGTCAAAGATATCCCTCTCAAGCAACCCTGCAATTAAGATACAAGAAGTCTCTTGTGTCCCCAACACACCCAATACACTTGTCAGATGTATAGGTGCACTAGTTTGGCGAAGAGATAGTAAAATGCAAATGATATGGATGAATATGAGTGGTAATAACAATCTGAAATAAATATGGCAGCAAGTAAACATGCAGTAAAACAGTAAATAAATGGTGATTCGATGTTTGGAAACAAGGCCTAGGCATCATACTTTCACTAGTGGTCACTCTCAACAATGATATTATAAAGGAATATAAATATAATCACTTCACTATGCTACTCTAAACTACTCTCCGGTTGGATAACGAACACTAATTCACTGCGTAGGGCTGCAAAGCAAATTTTAAAGATGTATTCCCAAGTACTAATGAACACCCCACGCTGTCACTTCGAGCATTCATAGGAGGTACTAACAAACCACAATTTCATGGAGACATCCAACTCATATCATAATTCATTGAACAAGTATTCTGTGAAATATAGCCTAAGAGACCCACACGGTGCACACACTGTCACCTTTACACACGTGGGACAAGGAGTCTCCGGAGATCACATAAGTAAAATCCACTTGAATAGCATAACGACATCTAGATTACAAAGCTCATGATCACATAAAGATCACACCATGGGAGAGAGAGAGATAAACCACATAGCTACCGGTAGAGCCCTCAGCCCCGGGGAAGAACTACTCCCTCCTCATCATGGGAGTCAGCAACGGCGATGGCGGTAGAGTCGGTGGAGATGGCTCCGGGGACAATTCCCCATCCCGGCAGGGTGCCGAAACAGAGACTTATGTCCCCCGAATCTTCTCTGTGACGGCGGCAGAGCTACGGAACTTTTCGTGGGCGGAGGCTGATTGATTTAGGGTTTTTGCGTCAGGAGCTTTATATAGGCGGAAGGGCGAGGTCGGTGGAGGCCTGGTGGTCCCAGACCACCCCTAGGCGCGGGCCAGGGCCAGGCCGCGCCTAGGCATGGTCTGGCCACCCTGTGGCCCCCCTTCGTCTCTCCTCTGAACTTCATCTTCGTTACGGAAAAATAAGATCTTCTGCTTTTGTTTCGTCCAATTCTGAGAATATTTCATGTACAACTTTTCTGAAATACAAAACAGCAGAAAACAGGGAATTGGCACTGTGGCATCTTGTCAATAGGTTAGTGAAAGAACGAGATGTCGCCTAGAGGGGGGGAGTGAACATGCGTTTTAAAAACTCTTACGGATTTGGCTTGTAAGAATGCGGAATTAAACTAGCGTTTATTTTACAAGCACAAATCCTAAATATGCTAGGCTCACCTAAGTGCAACAACAACAACTAGAGCTAAGCAAGATAGGCACAAGATATATGTAGCACAAGTGATAGCAAGATATATGTACTTCAAGCACGATGGCTATCACAAGGAAAGTAAGCTCAGGTATAGAAATAACCGAGGCACGCGGAGACAAAGATGTATTCCCGTGTTCCCTTCCTTTGCAAGAAGGTACGTCACGTTTGGAGGGGTGGAGGTCCCACGAAGGATTCCCCAACGCCACGAAGGCTCACCCTATTCTCCGAGCCAAACCCACGAAGGATAATGGCCCTTTTCCTTATGGTTAGCTTTTCCTCCACTCCGGAGATGGTAAGCTCCAAAACCACTTCACAAGCTCCACGAAGGAGAAGCCCGGGCCTCTTCACAATCTTCCTTGAAGAGATCACCGGAATACCAACCGCCAAGCCAACTAGGAGGTCTCCCTCCAAGAGTAACAAGCTCACGGTCTCTCACTCGAACTAATCGTGGTGGAGAGCTCAACACTATGCAATGATGCAGAGCAAGAACACTAGAGGTGTTCAAATCCTTCACACTCAAATCCCACCAAAGCAACAAATGCTAGGATGAGATTAGAGAGGAAGAACAAAGAGGAAATCAACAAATGACTCCAAGATCTAGATCCAAAGGGTTCCCCTCACTTAGAGGAGAAAAGGATTGGTGGGGATTGTAGATCTAGATCTCCTCTCTTAGATCCCTCAAGAATGAGCAAGAATCATGGGGGGAATCAAGAGATAGGGCAAGTTCTTTAAAGTCAACAATGGAGGAGAGAGAGTGGAAGAACTTATTCAGCCCAAGGTGGAAGAAGGCCTATTTATAGCCCAAGCCAAAATCTAACCGTTGGGGAAGGTTCAGCTCAGCAAACCGTCGAGGAGGCCGGTCAACCGGGCCTGGGGCCGGGCCATCCGGCGCAGGGGCCGGTCAGACCGGGCCATAGACCAGATCATCCGATCCAAACCGGACCGGGCGCCGGGCCGTGACCGGGACGGATTGGAGACATGCAGAACATGCCCCCGGTTGTCACCGGAGCAGGAGCCGGTCCGCGCCAGGGAGGCCGGTCCACAGGCCGGCGTGGCCGGGCGTGAGGCCAGACCGGCCGGTCCAAACCGGACCGTACGCCGGGCGTGGTGCCGCAATACGCAGGACCCCTGAATACCTTTTCTTTTCCTTTTAAATAGAAAATGCTCCCGAACTCCGATTGACATGAAACCAATTTTGTTGGAAATATGGAGACTCCTCACATGATATTTTTAGATGATTCTAGAGAGGGAGTCTCCCACCGTCAAGAAACGGTGAAGACGTCCAAACTCGAAAACACAATAGAAGATGCATGCGGATTCCGTTTTTGATGAACTTGGGCTTGTTGTAAAGCTAGCAACAAGCTCAAGAACCTCACACAAAGAAACACCAAGAAGCAATAGGTATATGCAAAGTATGCAAAGGATTGAGCTCCCTAAGACGATGCGATCAAGTTACCCAACCAAAAGCCCCTCTTGATAGTGCGGCTATCTATCCTATAATCCGGTCTCCCAACAACCACCTTGAGACCGGTAAAAGGGAAACCTAGCAAGGCCATACCTTTGCCTTGCACGTCCCGCTTGATCTTGATGATAACTCTTCAAGCTCCACTCAAGCCGGAATGCCTCACTTGATCATTGTTGCTTTGTGAAGACTCACAAATGCTCCCCCATACACCATGATGGGAAAGCTCCATTGATGCACATCTTCACATGTTCATTATCACCAAATGGGCAGCAAGCTTCAAGCATATGATCCTCTTGAGATGCTCAACTTGAACTTGCCCAACTCAACCTTGATGACGATCACCACTTGACGTCATCCTCTCATGGGCTATATGAGATCTCACTTTTGATGCATGCCCATGGAAAGATACCTAACCCACATAGAGAACACAAGGGCACATATATGATGGGTTAGTTCATAAAGCATAATTGACAAGGCTTATCATACCACATGACTTCACGTGGCACATTCTTCATGCTTCATGTGTTGACCAAACTTGAATCTATTCTTCATTCTTTGTATTGGTCAACCTTGTATCTTCTTATGCTCTATCATACTATCTTGAGGTGTATATAGAATTCTTCATTTGTTTGCATGCTCTAAACCTTAGTCAACCATAGCTCAACTTATGAGACTATCATGACATCGACTTAGAGCCATAACTTGAATTCTTCACTTGGAATCAAGCACTCAAGATCTTGATCATTCATTGCTTATCACATAAGCTAGAGCATGGCTAATATTGAATTCCACATAAGAACTCCATCTTCATTTCTTCTTCTTGATCATATCACATATATATATCTTCAAATCGATGATCTTGATGCCAATACACAAGGTATATCTTTATCTTCATGGCATCCATACTTGAATCCAACACATGGAATACAAGTAGTACCTATGAAATATTCCTTCATATAAACTCAATGAAAACATTAGTCCATGGGGGTTGTCACTAATTACCAAAACCACACATAGGGGCAATATACCCTTACAATCTCCCCCATTTTGGTAATTGATGGCAACCACAATAAGAGGGTTTATATAATGAATATTAAAAACAAGTATGCAACTTATCCGAGAATAAGTTGTATACAAGAGGTTGTATTTGATATGGTCAAGTAACACGAAGCTACTAGTCCATATCAAAACCAGCTCTACTCACACAACTACAACTCATGCAAGGGATGTGAGTAGAACCAACATATATAGAACAAACTCCCCCACAATGTATGCATGTGTGATGAACATGAATTCACATTAGTCCATAGGGGTTGTCACTAATTACCAAAACCACACATAGGGGCAATATACCCTTACAGTTAGTGCCGGAAAATGTATAAAAGTGCAAAGAAGTGTGAGCAAAACATATAGGAGTTGGTGTAAAACAAGCATGGAGCATCAAAAATTATAGATACGTTTGCAACGTATCACCTCATCAGCACTTTCTTCGTTGTAGGCGGAAACTCGTGGAGAATCATGGATGATGTTGAAGGGTAACACTGCTTCAGATCCGTATACTAGGAAGAAAGGTGTAAAACCAGTTGACCTGTTTGGGGTAGTTCGTAAGCTCCAAAGACCAGAGTCCAACTCCTCAGCCCAAGCTCCGGCTGCTCGCTGCAGCGGTTCTTCACGGCGAGGTTTAATTCCGGCTAGTATAAGGCCATTAGCTCGCTCGACCTACCCATTAGATTGTGGATGTGCCACGGAGGCAAGGTCTAGGCGAATCCCCAGATCATTGCAGTACTCCTTCAGTTCTCCCTGCGCAAAGTTCGTGCCATTATCTGTGACGATGCTATGTGGGATGTCGTATCTCACTACGAGGCTGCAAACAAATTTCAATGTCGTAGCACCATCGGCTTTTCTCTCTGGTTTGGCCTCGATCCACTTACTGAACTTGTCAATAGCGACCAGGAGGTACTCAAAACCACCAGGAGATGATTTTCTCAATTTTCCGACCATGTCGAGCCCCCAGACCGCAAACGGCCAAGTAATAGGGATGGTCTTCAGCTCCTGAGCCAGAGCACTTGGTTGTGTGGCATACTACTGGCAGCCGCGACAGGTTTTGATTATTTTCTCAGCGTCTTCTTTAGCTGTTAGCCAGAAAAAATCCTTGCCGGAAAGCTTTCGCAACGAGGGATCTAGGAGCAGCGTGATGCCCGCAATCACCAAGGTGTATCTCTCTAAGAATTGCAATGCCATCTTCGTTTGAGACGCACTTCAGGAAAATTCCATTTGCGCTTCTCTTATAGAGCTGTCCATCAACTATTGTGTAGGTTCTTACTCGTCTAACGATCTAGCGCGCGAGGACTTCATCCTCCGGCAGCTTCTGATCGATGAGGTAATCCAGGTAAGGCTTGGTCCAAGCCGGAGTGATAACCATCACCTCCTTAGCTGGAGACACTGCCACATCTGGGTTTTTTGGGTTAGCGCCCTTCACAGAGGGTGTCCGTAGGTGCTCAAGGAAGATTCCAGGCGGAATGGGTTTCCTGCCGAATCCGAGCTTGGACAGCATATCTACCGCTGTGTTGTCGTCTCTCCTGACGTACTTGACTTTGTATCCGAGGAAGCACTTGGCGATCTCATCAACTTCGTCTCTACAGGCAGCCATGACGAAGTTTCTGGCGTTCCAGGTTCCGGCTACTTGTTGTTCCACCAGGTCGGAATCTCCACAGCATATAATGTGCTTGATCCCAATTTCCTTAGCGATGCACAGTCCGTGTAGTAGAGCCTCATATTCCACCATGTTATTTGTAGCTTCGAAGTGAATCTGCAGAACGTACTGCAGTTCTTCTCCGGTACGTGACTTCAGGGTAACTCCTGCCCCTGAGCCTTGATGTTGCTTGGATCCGTCAAAGTGCATGACCCAAGCTTCAGTTTCCGGCACAGGTGTACGCTCCGGCGCTTCAGTCCAATCGACGAAAAAATCCGCCAAAATTTGAGACTTGATTGAAGTCCTGGCTTTGTAGTTGATGTCAAAGGCAAAAAGTTCTATTCCCCACTTCGCTACGCACCCTGTTGCGTCGGAGTTGTTGATGATGGTTGACAATGGAGCTTTGCTCACAACTATCATAGGATGCTCCTGGAAGTAGTGTCTCAGCTTTCGGCTACCTAGGAATACTCCATAGGCTAGCTTCTGAAAATGAGGGTATCTTTGCTTGGATTCCATCAGAACCTCGCTAATGTAGTAGACAGGCCTTTGGACTCCGTACTCATGTCCTTCTTCCTTTCGCTCCACCACGATGACAAGACTGATGACCTTGTTGGAAGCTGCCAAGTAGAGGAGCATAAGCTCTGACTCTTCTGGAGCCGCCAAAATAGGTGGGGAGGAGAGTATTTCCTTCAACCCCTGAAGTGCTACATATGCTGCGTCGTCACAGACAAATTTGTCTATTTTCTTCAGTAGCTTGTACAAAGGTAGTGTCTTCTCGCCAAGACGACTAACAAATCTACTAATTGCTGCAACGCAACCAGTTAATCGTTGTACATCTTTGAGACAAGTTGGCCTTTTGATGTTTAGGATAGCCTTGATTTTTTCCGGGTTTACTTCAATGCCTCTGTGAGACACAATGAAGCCAAGGAGTTTTCCAGCTGGTACGCCAAAGATGCACTTCAGTGGATTCAACATCATCTTGTACTGTCGAAGATTTTCGAAGGTTTCCTTGAGGTAGCTAATTAAGTCAGATCCTTTCCGGGTCATGACCGCGATGTCATTGACGTAAGCGTGTACGTTCCGGCCAATTTGGTCCTTCAAGCACCGTTGCATCGTACGTTGATAGGTAGCACCTGCATTTTTCAAACCAAAGGGCATGGTGACATAGCAGTAAGTGCCAAAGGGTGTGATGAACGAGGTCGCCTTTTGGTCGAACTTCTTCATCTGGATCTGGTGATACCCAGAATATGCGTTAAGAAAATAAAGAAGTTCCGCCCCAGCCGTCGAATCAATGACTTGGTCAATGCGCGGCAAGGAAAACGGATCCTTCGGACAATGCTTATTCAAGCCAGAGTAATCGATGCACATTCTTAGTATTTCAGAATTCTTTTTGGGTACAAGGACGGGGTTTGTGACCCAATCAGTATGGATAACTTCTACTGCAAATCCTGCCTCTAGTAACTTTGCTAATTCCATTCCTATGGCGAGATGCTTCTTATCTCCAAAGCGTCGCATAGCTTGCTTCACCGGTTTTGCACCCGGATTTATGTTGAGGTAGTGCTCGGCGAGTTCCCTTGGTACTCTGGACATGTCAGAAGGTTGTCATGCGAAGATATCCATGTTAGCTCGCAGGAACTCGACGAGCGCGTCTTCCTATTTGGGGTCTAGGCCAGCTCCGACAGACACTTGCTTGGTGGCGTCGCCTTCCTTGAGGTCAACCTTCTTGGTGTCTATCGCGGCCTTGAACAAGGTTTTCTGGTCGGAGATCTGCTTCTTGGTGGTGTGCATCTCATTCTGATCCACCACGACCCTGTAGCCTTGCAGCTCCGCACCGGAAATCACTGACTCCGCGAAGGCTGCTTTGCCTTCTTCGCAGTTCTGAGCTTTCTTGTAGTCTCTGGATATGGTGATCATACCTTTGGGACCCGGAATCTTTAGCTAATTGTAGATGTAGCACGCCTTTGCGTGAAACTTGTGGTAGGTGGGCCTGCCAAAAATTACATGATAGGAGCTTTTGAAGGGCACAACCTCGAACGTGATCATCTCTTTGCAGAAATTGTTAACATCGCCGAAGGCCACGGGAAGTTTGATGCTGTCCAGGGAGTTTGCCTTTTTACCCGGAACCACACCATGGAATTCCGTGGTGCTGTGCTTGAGCTGTTCCTTGGTAAGGTTCATCCTCTCTAGGGTGTCTAGGTACATGATGTTTAGGCTGGCTCCGCCGTCCATGAGGCACTTGGAGAAGTCATATCCGTCGATGCGGGGACTAACAACCAAAGCGTAGCACTCCTTAGGGATGACGGCCGGATGATCGGCCCTGTCAAATGTGCAGGGAGTTTCCAACCATCTGACGTACTGCGGCACAGCCGGAAGCATGGCGTTCAAGGTCCGGAGGGCGGATTTTCTTCGCCCGAACTGTTGGAGTTCCGAGGAAGGTGTGATATGCACCAGCGCTTTTCTTCACAAATGGGTTGGAGGTGTTAGCTGCGGCACCCTCTTTTGGTTTGTGAAGCTCCATCCTCGTCCATTGCCTCGGAGCTATCCTCATCCTTGTCCTTCTTGCCCTTGCCTCCTTTGCCGCATGAGCGGTGCTTCCTAGCACGTTTGTATCCTGCTTCCGGGTCTGTCTTGAGATCATTGACCGACTTCCAGTTGCGATTTGTGTGGGAGGACTTACCTGTAGCCGGATCAATATGGGCTAGGCACGGCATGTCCATGTACTCTTCGTAGGTTTGGGGAGCGCGGAACCCAGCGACAGTGACCTCGTCAGCGCGCTGCTGGGCCCTGCTGGCTCAGCCACCATGGCCGCGGCCTCTCCCACCTCCTTGACCACCGCATTGGAACGTCATGGCAACCATGTCGGATCCGCCGCTCTTCTGGTCTTCGGGGGGATGTTTCCGCTTGTTGTTGTTGTTGCCATCATGGTTCTTCTTCTGGCTATGCAGGGGTATGGCTGTGGCCGCCAGTTCTCCGCCTGCGTCATCATCAACAGCGGTGTGAGTGTTGGCGATGGAAATCATCTTGTCCAGGGTCAGCTTTTGGTCATTGTATAGACACGTTAGCTTGTGCCGAAGCAAACCTCCCCTCTGCAAGCCACCCATGAAGGCTAGCATAGCTGTGCGATTGTCTACGTTCTCGCACTCGTTTCTTGTTTTTAACCACCGACTAAGATATGCTCGAGAGGTTTCATTCTTATTCTGGATGCGGGCTTGCAGATCACTGGCCGTGGAAGGTCTCTTGTAGGTCCCCCTGAAGTGTCCCTCGAAGGCAATCTTCAGGTCAAACCAGCAAAAGATGGAGTTCTCCGGTACATCGCTGAGCCAAGTCCGGGATGGACTAACAAGGTACAGCTGGAGCATGCGGCAGGCCATGTTTGGGGTCCCTCCGGTGAAGCTGACTCTATTAAAGTAGTCATCGATCCAGGTATCGGGCCTCTCACTGCCGTCATAATGCTTCAAGTTTCCGGGTAGCTTGAGGTTCAAGCCTTTTGGCGTTTTCTCCTCTCGGATCCTCTTGCCAAAACACTTTGCGCCAATGTACTCAATCTTGTACTCGTTGAGACGTTCCCGCGCGTCGAGTGAGTTCCGCTTGTGTCCGGGGGAATCAGATCGAGAGCGTGATCTACGGCCTCCTCCGCCGCCTCCGCCTCCTCCACTAGGTGGTGGTGACGGAGATCCGTGCGAGGGCCGATGGGATTTCTTGCTTCTGCCATCAGATTCTCCACGTCCTTCTCGGTGCTGGATCTGGCTGCGGTGGCTGCCTTCGCCATCACAGCGGCTGCCTCCATCGTTCTGGCTCCTGCGGGGCTCAGGCGCATGTTCCTCGTTCCGGCTCCTCCGGGGTTCAGGCGTGCGCTCCCTGTTCCGGCTCCTCTGAGGCTCGACGTTGTCACGGATGTTAATTCCACCAGGCCCATGGGGTCTGGGGTTTCCGGCGGGACTTCGTCGGCGAGGTGGTGAAGGAGCGCGCTGATTCCGGGGCGGAGGAGATGGGTTTCGGTACTTGTCCCTGCCAGTATACATCGGATCCTTTCCCTTATTCTTCCCTACCGGAGGGGTATCCGAAGGTATGGGGATTTGATTTGGATGTTCTCTGGTTTTCCTTCAGTGCTCCGTAGATCCAGTGCGCGATTGCTCGTCACGACGCTCCCTCCCTGAGGTGTTCTTCTGCGCAGTGGACACGCATACCTCCGGGTTGGATTCCAGCCTGCGCGAAGTATCTGCCTTACTCTGTTGCTTCATCGCTGTAGCGACGAGTGTGCGGAGATGGCCGATGTCGATTTCCTCATCATTCTTGGCTAGGAGCTCCGCGGCCATCTTCATGTTATCCTTTGGGGTCGCAAGCGGCGGATGATCGGTGGGGCTGTCAAAATTGATTTTCCGAGGGCGAATAGCTTCCTGACGGAGCTTCTCCGCGTCCTATTTAGCATCGTGGACTATCTTCTTCCATCGATCCGGGAGCTCTGTGGCCTTGTCCAGGTATTGCGTGGTCTTGCGTTCTTGTTCTCGACCACTTGCATCATCTCATCGGTCTCTATCTTGTCCGCAAGCATTGTTGCTGCGGCCTTGACGACCTTTTGAGCTTCAGCCAGCAATTCTTTCCTTTTAGCTTCTAGAGCTTCCGTATCTGGAGCTTCTTCTGTTGTTATTGGTTTGGTGAGAACTTCTGCGTATGTGATGTTCTCGCCATTCTTGCCTGCTATCTTGGTGAGCTCCTCCATTGATATCCCTTCACCAAAGCCAAGGTCATGTCCTTGATCGGATGAACCCGGAATTGCGGTGTTGGGGGGAGTCTTTTCTGAGTCGGAGTCCTCCTCCAATCCCCTTACGGTCGCAAGGACCTGCTTGGGTGGAGCGGATTCGACTTCAACTTTCTCCTGGTCCTCCATCTCTTTCATCAGATGGTTGTACTCTTCCGAGTCCATGGAAGATGCATCGCCGGATAGTGGGCTCAGATTTTCGAGTATTGAATCTTCTTTATCTCCGGCACCTTCTTGCTGGTCCGGAACATTATTGTCTCCGGTATCCTCAACCTGCATAGGTCCTGCTCCATCCTGAGGAGGGGCGGCTCCTGCGGTGTGTGCGAGGAAGTGCACGAAGTGGCACCTTTGTTTCTCTAACACCTAGGAAACCCAGGCGGATCTGCATTGGTCTTCCACCGTAGTTTCTAGCTCAGGGGCGGATTGGGTGGGTTTTCAATTTTTCAGATCTAAGGCGGAATCTTCATTAGGAAGTTCCTGTGACTCAGATCGGATCTTCGCGACTGCATCCTGCTCAGCGGCGGTCGCGTCAGCGTTACTTACCAGTGCATTTCCATCGGAATCGACGGTCTCACCGATGAAGATGTTGAAAGAACATTTCATGATCTCTAGGGTTTTGCGTGTTTGTTAACAACACCGGTGACAATCTAACTGTGTGCTAAGTATGTGACAGATAAAGAAAAAGCACCACGACTGATAATCTCGATCCCCTCAAAAAGGAGAAAGAGTGCTGCAGAAATCCTTCCAGTGGCCGGCACTGCCGGTGGACGAGGGCCGGCACTGCCGGTGGGCGCACCCAGGCACTGCCGGTGGATGCACCCCGGTACTGCCGGTGGTTGCACCCCAGTACTGCCGGTGGTTGCACCCCGGCACTGCCGGCTATCTCTGTCGACTGCTGTGACCTAATTTCAGAGGCCGACACTGCCGCCATCTCTAGGCCGGCACTGCCGCTGAAGACGTTCCAACGGGCAGATTTGGTGGAGGGGTATATAAGGAACCCTTCCCCTACCTTGGAAAGTGGCTCAAACCCTCAAGACTTGTTCCACCATTGCTGAGCGACCAAGAACACCAAAATCGTCAGATCTCCTCCCTCAACCACCCAAATCTCTTGAGCTTTGGGGAATCGAAGGAGAAGACCCCGATCTACATCGTCACCAAAGCGATTTGCATTTCCCCCTCATTTCGTTGAGGGCCCCCTTGCTAGTGTTCCTCTTTGGAATCCCTAGTTGTTTGTGGTTGATGTGTTCTTGTTGATTGTTGTGTTGTTACAGATTTTGGGAGCCTCCAATTTGGTTGTGGATGTGTGCCCCAAGAACCTTGTAAAGGCCCGGTTTCCGCCTCGAGGAAATCCCTTAGTGGAAGTGGGCTAGGCCTTCGTGGCGTTGCTCACAGGAGACCTGAGTGAAGCCTTCGTGGCGTTGGTCTGGCTTTCGTAGCGACCACACTCCTCCAAACGTAGACGTACCTTCTTGCGACGGAAGGGAACTACGGGAATCATCTCTGTGTCTCCGCGTGCTCCACTCTCGGTTACCTCTATCCTATTATCTCCCCTATATATTGTCTTGCTATATATTGCTTAGTAGTTGATCTTGTCATATAGGTAAATTCACATAGTTGCATATCTAGAGAATTTACCTTTGTGTCAAGCCTAAATTGAAAAAGAACTAAAAATTGGTTAGCACCTATTCACCCCCCTCTAGGTGCGGCATATGATCCTTTCAATTAGTATCAGAGCCTCGGCTCTTATTTCGGGCTTAACCGCCTAAGAGTATGCCGGACGAGGAAGGTGCGGAAGGGGCCGCTAAGCAAGTATCCATGGATGATCTCAAGTCGATGGAAACATCTTTGAGGTCCTCCATGGAAGCTCAAATCGAAAGTCTAAAGACAATGATTTTCGGGCTTATGTCGCCGGTTCCCCCCGCCGTCCCCGTCATAGAGGAAAGGGACAAGGGTACGTTAGAAGAGGGAGATGCTTCGGTCTTACCCTCCTCTAGCAAGCCCTTGGATGGTGATCACTTAGACAAAAATAAAACACCCAATGCTTCTCCTAGGGCAACAAGTGCGGGTGCGAGCTACAATAACGTGGCTCCACCTGTCCGCTCTCCCGATATTCCGGTTCCCCATCCTCATATAAACACTAGGGGTGATCCACCCAAGTTTAATGATCAAGATTTTAGTACATGGCAATTTGAGTTTCGCTCTCATGTTTGCAGTGCCTCCAATGAACTTTGGAGAATCATCTTGGAAGGTTACAAGCCTTACAACCCCGACAGGTTGACTAGAAGAGAAGAGGTTGATAACCAACTCAACTCCATTGCCTTGCATATGATTCAAACTAGTGTGGGGACAAAGGACTTGGCCCTTGTTCGGAAATTCACAACCGCCAAGGAAGCTTGGGAGGGTTTGGCCATAAGCTTCATGGGAAGTGAAAGCATGAAGAGAAACAAGTATAGTGCTCTTCGGAACCAAGCCGAAGGATTCATGAGGTTGCCGGATGAAGATCATCAAGAGATGTATAGGACGCTTATCACCGTTGCCGATGCTTTTCGGGATGTGGGTGCCCAACATATTGATGACTTTTGGATCAAGGACAACTATATTGATTGCATGATGCCTTTTGAACCCATTGATGTCAAGAGTCTCCTTGGGAGAGAAAGCTATGCTTCTCTCACCTCCCAACAAGTGGTGCACGAGTTGCAAGCTCTCAAGGTGGCCGAACAAAACTCTCAAGATTCTCACAATCGTGCTATTGGAATGGCAAGAGGTACAAACCTTGCCTTGACGGTCAATACCGTGGAAGAAGTAAACACTCAAGAACCATATAGGACATCTTGGAGCATGTCCTATCCGGAAGATTTGGAATACCACTACAATGACCACATGGCATTCCATGCAAAAACCTTTTGGGTTGATCCATCCTAGGCAAAGGAAGATAACATCAAGAGAAACAACTTAAGTGGGTTCAAGATCTCGGGCCCAAGAACAAGATCTTGCTACAATTGTGGTGATAAGAACCATTTCATCGCCCAATGTCCCTATGAGCATAGAGAAACTCGTGGAGGAAGGCTCATTCCCAAGGACAAGAGCAAAGATTGAAAGGCCCCCAACAAGAAATTCTACAACAAGATTAAGAAGGATAAGAGGCCTTCAAGGATTGTGCTAATGACTAAGGAAGAGTATTCTTCTGATGACAATGATAGTAGTAGTGATGAAGACGAGACCTGTCGTCGTGGTGAACAGATAGATGCCATAGGATGGCTTAAGTTGGGGCCGAATGGGCGCTAGAGGATTCGGGGGAGGGTTTTGGTTGTATTGTATGGACTTCCGGATAAACTATGGATGAACTCGACTTTGGCTTGAGGAAGAAGAAGAAGAACACATGCACAAACTCAGCTCTAGATTTCTCTATTCTTTGGTTACACAAGGTTACAGGTTTTTCTACCCAAGGCTCATCGTGTCATCTCATTCGTATTGACTCATTATCCTCCTCTCATCATGCCCGCGATGGAGCATGCCCCCTCTCCTTATATAGGGGAGAGGGTGGCTTACAGGGGAAGAAACCCTAGGAAACCCTAACGGCATCTTTAAACAGACAAACTACTTTACAAAGCTACTTTGGCTACCGGTGACGCCGGTATCTCTTTAATCGGTGAGCGGTGACGCCCTCCGTAGCTTTTTACGTCATCATCCGCTTTGGCGCCGTGGCTTCGTTTAAAGCTACTTTGCTTAGGTCACCCTTGTCCTCTAGCTCTTGAGAGAATCTTTGACCAGCCTTGCCGACGTGCTACGTTGTAGTTTATACCGGTAATCCGGTATCTTCTTAACTCATTCCGTATACCCCTCCTGGGGATACCGGTATAGACTTCCTTACCCAAAAGCTTAACTTCATAGTCCGGATTGAACCTTAAACCGGTATCTTGATAGCCCAAACCATCCAGTTTGGCATGCCTTTTGCATACCGGGGGTCATCCCCCCAACATTAGTCCCCGAAGCTGGTATAGTCCGGTGGATCCTATCCAACGGGCCATGCCAGGTTCACATCTCCCAAGGTACCGGTTTTAATCCTTCCGGCACCCGGCTAGAACCTTCCGGCTTCACCGCCGAACTTGCTTTTTCTCTCCGGTTCGTTCCGGTATCTTTGACACCTAAACCTTCCTCGGTGAAGTCGAGGATTTCTCGGGTACAATGCCTGTCAGAGACATGCGCACTGTTTCTGACGCGCCAGTGTCAGGGGTCACTTCCCTTCGACTTCTGCGCTAGCATTTATCGTGCCGCAGTAGATCCCGCCCGCTGTTCCGGATCCGTGCGGCATCCCTGTGGCTTCTGATTTTTTCGCGTGTATCTCCGCGCCACGTGGCGGCCCATGAGACGAACCGCCGCGGCCCGGCGGTTGCCGGCCCACTACTCCTCCTTCCTACTTAAGGGCAGAGCGGTTCCACTTCATCTTCTTCTTCGCATTCCAACTCCTCGAGCGCTCAGAGAGCCCTTGCCCCCTTGCGCCCTTCGCCGTCGCTGTTCATCGCCGACGCGCCGCTCTCCGGCGAACTTCCGCGGCACCTCCATCGAGCTCCACCGCGCAGCGAGCCTCTCCAGCGCCCCCACTGTCGCGGCACCCATTGGCGACCTCGGTTCTTCTTCTCCGCTGTTCGTCTTCCTCACTTGCGACTTCGCCTCCCCTCCGGCGACCGTCGTCCTCAACGTCTTCCGCCGCCTCAGGTCAGCTTCAATGCCTCTGCGCTTTTCCTCTTTTCGCCTCCTTGCTCTTGGGTTGATAGGGGATTTACTTCTTCCCTTTTTCTTGGGTTTTTCTCTTACTCGTAGATCTTCGCGCGCGGCTAGATCTGGGGAAAAGTGTTTGCCGGTAGGTTTAGACTTGCATGTCTACAGAAGAGTATCTGTCTGAACCATCCGGCAGCAACCTTCACAGCGAGACCCCCTCGGTATCTTTTGAGGAACAAGTCTCAACCAACCGGAACTCCGACGGATTAGAAGCCGATCTCGCCCGGATGGAAACTTCCTCCGCCGCTCAGGAAACCGGTACTGGAAGAGGCCAGGAAGCCTGCAGCTCGGGCCAAGGTTCCGGAGTGAACCTGTCCGCGGTCACCCGCGGAGCCTGGAAGGGCTCAGACGTGACGCAGCCGGAGATTGACTGGCTGTACCGCTCCCGGAGGGTACCGGCAGAGGTAGTTTGCCGGCTTCCGCGCGACGAGGTGGAACCGGAACCCCAACCGGAAGAACATGTTGTCTTTCTTGCTCACTTTGAGCGCGGCTTTAGCCTTCCAGCCTCCGACTTCTTTCGCTCATTTCTTGATTTTTACCAACTCCAACCTCATCATCTTCCCGGCAACACCATCTTTTACCTTTCATGCTTCGCGACTTTCATGGAGGGCTACGTAGGTCTCCGCCCTACCTGCGAAACTTTTGCTCGCTTCTTTTCTCTCCGGATTAACTCCGTCCAGGGCAAGGATATTCCCAAGCCCAAACCCCCCGTTCAATGCGGATCTTGTATCATCGGCTCCCGCCAAGGGAGCCCCTTCTTTAAATTCTCTGGTCTCGAGTCATGCCGGGCGTGGCAAGAGACCTTCTTTTACGTGAAGAACAGAGGTGCCGCAGATTTCATCAATCTGCCGGCCTACCAGCCGGGAGTGCCAACGAGGGCCAACTGGAGCTACAATCCGGGGACTAACCATATAGAAACCAACCGGATTGTTCGCTTCGTGGAGCAGCTTATGAAGGACACCAACATATGCTCCGACGATATCATCCGGACGTTCATCTCACGCCGGGTGCTTCCGCTCCAGCGCCGGTCTCACAAGATAAGTGAAATGTGCGGCCCCCGCGACCCTACCAAGATCACCGGCTGCATACTGAGCAAAGAGGACGTAGTCCTCAGGGCTAAACAAATTTGTCAAACTGACATGCCGATGGATTGGGAGTGGGGCTTCCTTCCTCTCAGCTCCACCAACCCTCCAACTGATGAAGTAAGGGTTTGTGCAATCCGGATTGTCTTTCCGGTAGCTTTTCGATGTGTAGCTAACCACTTTATCTTCTCTTTTACAGGCACGCGAACGCTTCCCTCGCATCGCCGCGGAGGCACGAGGCTCTTGCCGGAAGCGCGACGTGGACAAGGAGGACCCGGACCCCTACGTGCCGTGGAAGGAACTCAAGATGGGCCGGACCCATACTCCACGCCCCGGTAACTTTTCAACCAATGATTCCGGTTATGACGACGAGGTCACTATACTTGAGGTAATTAGCTTTTCCGCTTTCTCATACACTATCTTTTTTGTAGATGCCCCCTCAGCCAGCGCCAACCCGCAGGTTTTGGATCACGCGGCTCCGTTGCAGGCCGAGGTTGGCCAAGAGTTTCTTGACAAACTTGCCTCTTGGGGCCAAAAGCACAAGGCATCGGAGCTTGAGACCGGTTCAAGCCAGGCTCCTCCCGCCAAGCGCCCCAAGAAGGGCAGCGTGAAGCACTACAAGAAGCGGGAGATGCCGGTTGCTTCCGGGTAAGCCTTCGTTTCACCTTTCCCTTTGTTACGCGAACTTCTTTTTTTCGATTGGTTTTTTCAACTTTCTCTTTTTTCTATCTCCTTCAGTCCTGCGCTCAAGATCTCCAAGAGCGCCACCGGCATGCGACCGGAAAACTCTGAGGAAGCCGCGAGGCCTTCACCTCCTCCTCAACCAAGCCCGGTACCATCTGGTGCCGGCAACTCTTCTCCCTCCCCTCTGGGAGGCACCACAAGTGCGGGGCGCGCGGCCCCTGAACCTTCGGATCACCGCGCGGAGGAGGACATCATCTCCCCTCCAGAAAACCAAGACACCGGCGCCAGCAACATCGGCGCCAACACCGAAGATGCCGGGAGGGTGGAACCTCTGGTTACCACCGTCCCCAAGAAGAAGAAGAAGACCGTGCCGGACTCTTCCGCGCCGGCAAGCTCCGCTTCGGCGCAGGACGCGCCTGACGCCCCTGCAGCGGCCAAAAGTACGCCAACGCCTCCTCTGGCAAGCTCAACCGGAGAACCCGCTGCGGCCAAACCAACACCGCCGCCAAGCTCAGAACCTGCCGCGGCCAAGTCAAAACCTGCCGTAGCCAAGTCAAAACCTGCCGTGGTGGCCACCGCAACCGGCTCCTTCTCCTCCGGCCCGCAATCCCTTGTATTGCACGCCGGTCAAGCTGCCATTGTGGCCGGGGAAACGGCTTTAGCTCAGCTGGGTCGGATCACCGAGCTCACCCGCGGAGGAGCCGATCTGGGGCCCTTCCTTGATTACGCTGAGAAGTGGAATCAAGCGGATCTATCCGCGGCAACGCGCGGCCTGGGGAAGGACAAGATGCCGGCAATTGACCCCGCGGGCCCCCGCAACACCGGGCAACATTTTAGCCGACTGCGACGCGCGGTCAAGGAATTTGACAACGCGTGGCACGACGCTACCAACAATGTGGTGGTAAGTTTCACCAAGCTTCAAAGTTCTTTTAAATTATGCCGGTTTTTATTCTTTCAAGATTATGTATATCTTCCCAGTCCCCGAGTTTCGGGTTGAGAGCATAGCTCTGAGCGCGAAACTTCCTCAGAAACACCAAAAACCGGCATCTTCTAACTGTCACTTTTACTTAAACAGAGCACGGCGGACACCCGGAAGCGCTTCTTTGAGGAGCTTCTATGGGAGCACCGGGATCTCGCTGAGGCCCACAGCCGCTGCCAAGGTTTGTTCTTGTGCATCCGGCTTCTTTTTACCTGTTGCTTTTCCCTCTCATTACTTACGAAGTCTTTGCCCAGCAGCCGTTCCGGAAGCTTCCATCGAAGCCCTCAAAACTCAGCTCCGCAATCTTCAAGGTATTATTCTTTTCCGGTTGATTTGCCTCTCTGCATCTTACCGGTTGCTTTTCTGTTAACTTTTCTTTTCCAGATTCCAGCTGAAAAGGAGCAGCTCGTCCAGGACCACCGCAAAGCCTTATCCGCTCAGGAGATCATCTCCCGGGAGCTCAAGGACCAGCTCATCCAAGCTGGGCTCCGGCATGATCAGGAGATGAAGGAGGCCAGGGCGGCAGCGGAAGCCCAGCTGGATAAGACCCTGAAGGAGTGCACCCACTCCACGGCAGTCCTGCGGGCGGAACTGGAGGAGCATGGTGGGGCGCGGAAAGCGGCCGAAGACCGGCTTGCCCTCCTAACCGCGGAGCAGAAGGAGTACGACCAGCTGGTTGCGGAAACTGACACGCTCGCCCTCAGTAAGTCTTTCTCTTTTCTATCTTTTGCTTATAAGCTTTCTCCTGCCGGCAACATCTCCTTATCTTTTCTTTCCCTTCTTCTTGCAGGGATCTTCCCGAACTCTCAGCCGCACGCCCTCAGGAAGGTGATGGAATGCAGAGTTGAGCAGTCCATGAGCAACCCGGAAGCACCCTGGGATGCCTATGACCACTTGGTCGCACTCTCTGCCCGGATCCAGCACATGCGCGCCGTGGACCGGCATCTCGTCGATCTGCCCGATGTGGCAATAAAGATCTTCAAGGTGTTGTGGCCTGGGGAGGAAGTGCCAGCCAACCTGACGCTCACTTCTGAACGCCTGAAGGGCGCCAGCCGGAGGATCCGCGAGTGGCAGTGCTCAGCCGCCCGTGCCGGAGCAGATGCCGCGCTTCGCATCGCCTGCTCCTGGTACGAAGACTTGGACCTGGACGCCTTCCACAGCCTTCGCCGCGATGCTCCCACCGACAAGGATCCAGTCCTCACCGCGAAGCGGAAGGACTGCGCCTACCGGATAGCGGAGTACGCCCCGATCCGCACCTTCATTCCTCCTCCTCCCGATGTCGAGGACTATCTCGGTGACGATGAAGAAGAGGACATCGGTGACGAGGAGATCGAAGAAGCCGGAGAAGGTGAAGTGCCTCCAGAACAAGCCCCGGAAGCTTCTGAATCTGGTGCTGCCCCTCCTGAAGCCCCTGTTGCTTAGACAGTCTCACTTTGTATCTGTTGGCTCACAAGACAATGTTTGTTAAATTCTGCCCCGGTATGCCGGGGTCTTTGATGTAATATAAAACTTAGCATGTCTCTTGGTTGTGCTACAACAGTTCATGCCGGTGTCTTTTATACCGGTAACTTATTAAGTTATGTTGGTTTGCTACCTTAGCATGTTGCCTTTGTTGTTTGCTCTTATCTTGCACTGTGAAGATTCCGGAATTGTTTCCGCATCCAATTTGATGCACACTTGGTTCTTTTACTTTGCCTCTGCCTACCTCTTTGGGTGTTTTGGCGTACGAGTTACAAAGTTCTTTTGCCAAGCGAACACTTTCTTGAACTTAGAAATAACTCGAAATTTTTCACAAAAAACCGGTATAACCGGGGTTAGTTAAACTTTTTCCGGATTGTTTGTTCCCACTCCCTCTCTTCGTGTTTCACGTGCTTAGTTCCTTCCGGTTTATCTTGCTTGCCATGAAGCCGGGTTTCGGACAGCAGCAGAGTCGAAGACTCCGGTAAGTTTAGCACGCTACTATACCAAAAAAAGAAAATGTTCACCAAGCAACCGGTGTACTGAAAAAATAAACACATTACATTGATAGAAGTCCAAAGTGGTAAAGACTCCGGATTCCTTCCCGAGTTCAATCTAACGCATGCTTGGTTCTTTTACTTTGGCTCTGTCTACCTCTTTTGGGTGTTTTGACGTACGAGGTCCAAAGTTCTTTTGCCAAGCAAACAATTTCTTGAACTTAGAGAGAAAGCTCGAATTCTTTTACAAAAAACCGGTATAACCGGGGTTAGTTAAACTCTTTTCCGGATTGTTTGCTTTCGATTTCTTTTTCGTTTTTCACGTGCCTAAAGCCTTCCGGTTTATCTTGCTTGCCATGAAGCCGGGTTGCGGACAGCAGCAAAGTCGAAGACTCCTTCCGGTTCGGCATGCTACTAAACTGGAAAAGTGAACCTTAAGCAAACAAACCGGTATACGGAAAAAATAAACATATTGCATGCAATTTCGGTAGAGGCCGTCCCCGAGATTCATTCGAGGTGCCGGCATCTTTTATTCATAGCAAATAAGGTACAAAAAGGAACTTCTTACAGCACAACTTCAGGAGTAGAAAGGACGCAACAAGGCTATGTTCCACGAACGCTTGGTCTCATCTCCGGATCTGTCCGCCTTTCCTTCTTTCCATTCCTGTGCATCAATCAGATAATAGGCATCATTGTGGAGAGCTTTGCTCACAATGAATAGCCCTTCCCACGGAGGTGAAAGTTTATGCCGGCCTTCAGTGCGCTGCACTAGGCGTAGCACCAAATCTCCCTCCCGAAAAACTCTCGGGTTAACCTCCCGGCTATGATAGCGTCTGAGGTTCTGTTGGTAAATGGCTGTTCTTGCCAACGCCAACTCTCTTGCTTCTTCTAGCAAGTCCACATCGTTTTCTCGGGCCTCTTTTACCTCTTCCTCGGTATAGAGCTGAACCCTTGGCGAATCATGAATGATATCAGTTGGTATCACGGCCTCAGCCCCATAAACCATGAAGAATGGAGTGTATCCGGTAGACCGGTTCGGAGTCGTTCTTATGCTCCACAACACTGATGGCAGCTCATCGAGCCAACACCCCGGTGTCTTTTCGAGTGGTTCAATGAGCCTTGGTTTTATGCCGGAAAGCACCAGTGCGTTGATTCTTTCAACTTGGCCATTACCTTGTGGATGTGCCACCGAGCACAAATCCAGCCGGATGTTATTATCCTCACAGAAGCGCTTGAATTCTCCTTGGGCAAAGTTTGAACCATTGTCAGTAATGATGCTATGTGGGTATCCATACCGCAAAATAACATCTTTCAGGAACTTCACCGCCGTATGCCCATCACATTTTGCGATAGGTTTTACCTCCAACCACTTGGTGAATTTATCCACCATTACCAAGATGTGGGTCATGTTTCCCCTTGCAGTTTTGAATGGGCCAACCATGTCAAGGCACCACACAGCGAATGGCCAAGTTAACGGTATAGTTTTTAAGCCGGATGCTGGGGTATGGTTTTGCTTGGCGTACCTCTGGCACCCGTTGCATTTTCGTACCAAATCCTCAGCATTTTCTAAAGCAGTGGGCCAGTAGAAGCCGTGCCGGAATACTTTTGCAACCAGCGCCCTTGATGAAGCGTGATGCCCACATTCCCCTTGGTGAATCTCCACAAGCATCTCTTTTCCCTCTTCCGGTTCCACACATCTCTGAAGGACACCGGTAACACTTCTCTTGTACACTTCTCCGTTGATGAAGGTATATGCTTTGGACCTTCGCTGGATCCTTCTCGATTCGTTTTCGTCAACCGGCAGGGTACCGTTGACCAGGAATTCCTTAATAGGTTTAACCCAAGATGGTGTTTTCCGAACCAGAAACACCGGCACGTCTATCTCCATACTATCCACTAGCATCGCTTCTTCCGGTATGGACACCGCAGTCCCCGGGTTTGCCGGAGCAGTCCCCGAGTTTCCTTCGTCAATATCCATTGACACAACATGCGTTTCCGGTACAAAAATTGATTCCGATTCCGGACTTGGTTTGATCGATGGTGTTCTTAAATGGGCCAATGCTATTCCGGGAGGAATTTCTTGCCTAGACGAGCCTAGCTTGGATAAAGCATCCGCGGCTTCATTCTCAGCTCGTGGCACATGGTGAAACTCACATCCTTCAAAGAAGCCGGCAATCTTTTGCACGTAAAACCGGTATGAAGCCATGTTGGCATCTTTTGCGTCCCAATCTCCGGAACATTGTTGCACCACAAGATCTGAATCGCCGTAGCAAATAATCATGTGTGCACCGATTTCTTTTGCGACCTTAAGCCCATGGATCAGAGCCTCGTATTCAGCGACATTGTTTGACGCCCTGAAATGTACTTGCAAAACATATCGGAGATGATCTCCCTTAGGCGAGGTGAGTACCACACCGGCACCCAGACCCTCTTTGAGTTTGGATCCATCAAAGTGCATCTTCCAAGACTCAGCTTCGTTCGGTGGCTTATATTGCATTTCCGCCCAATCGACCAGGAAATCAGCCAAAGCTTGTGATTTTATGGCATCTCTTCTTTCGTATACCGGCACGTAAGGTGACAGCTGAATTGCCCATTTTGCAATCCTGCCGCTAGCATCCTTGTTGCACATGATATCTGAAATTGGTGCTTCACTCACCACTTTCACCGGATGCTCTTCGAATTAATGTTTGAGCTTAGTGGCGGCCATAAACACGCCATAGGCCATCTTTTGGAAGTGCGGGTAGTTTTGCTTTGAAGAGGAGAGCACCTCGCTCAGATAGTATACCGGCCTTTGCACGGTTTTTCCTTCTTCGTCTCTTTCTACCACAACCACAACACTTACCACCCGGTTCGTTGACGCTATGTAAAGCAACATGGGTTCCCTTTCCAAAGGTGAAGCCAAGATTGGGGCTGTTGCAAGCATAGTTTTTAGCTCCTTGAAAGCTGCATCTGCCTGGGGGGTCCAGACGAAGGTATCGGATTTTTTCATCAATGCATATAGCGGCAGAGCTTTTTCTCCCAACCTGCTTATGAACCGGCTTAACGATGCCAGGCTTCCGGTAAACTTTTGCACATCCTTGAGTTCTCGCGGTATAGCCATTCTTTCTATTGCCCGGATTTTTACTGGATTGACTTCAATGCCCCGGCTTGATACAAGAAAGCCAAGTAGTTTGCCGGCAGGGACACCGAAAGTGCATTTTGCCGGATTGAGTTTCATCCGGAACCTCCTTAAGTTATCAAATGTTTGCCGGAGATCATCGATCAAGGTTTCCTTTACCTTAGTTTTTATCACAACATCGTCCACATAGACCTGCACGTTTTTGCCGATCTGATCAAACAAGCATTTTTGCATACAGCGCTGGTATGTTGCGCCGGCATTTCTCAAACCGAAAGGCATAGTGACATAGCAATAAGCCCCGTGCGGGGTAATGAACGCAGTCTTTATTTGATCTTCCTTTTTCAAGGGAATTTGGTGGAATCCGGAATAAGCATCCAGAAAAGACAACAGTTCACAACCGGCAGTGGAATCGATCACTTGATCAATCCGGGGTAAAGGGAAAGGATCTTTAGGGCAAGCCTTGTTCAGGTTGGTGTAGTCAATGCACATGCGCCACACCTTTGGTGCTTTGGGGTCTTCCTCTTTTTTCTTCTCGACTAGCACCGGATTGGCTAGCCACTCAGTATGCAGTACTTCTACGATGAAACCGGCAACCAGCAGCTTTGTCACCTCTTCTCCAACGATTTTTCTTCTATCCTCAGCAAACCGGCGTAAGGGCTGCCTTACCGGCTTGGCATCCTTCCGGACGTTTAGAGAGTGCTCAGCCAGCTCCCTCGGAACACCCACCAAGTCATCAGTAGACCAGGCAAAGATATTCCGATTCTCACGGAGGAAGCTGACGAGCGCGCTTTCCTATGCTTCATTCAGGCCGGCACCGATACGAACGGTGCGCCCCGGGTAAGCTGTGTCCAGCACGATATCTTTTGTCTCTTTTGTCGGCTTGAATGCCGGTGTGCCCAAGTTTCCACTCATGGCCGCTAAACTCAGCTGCGAGGATTGAGCTAGCGCCACAGCGGTTTGCATTCTTTTCTTTTCCTCCGCTATCACCAGCGATTCTGCCAGATTCGATCCGGCGGAAGCAGTTTCCAGTGAGACTTTGTAGTTTCCCACCACGGTTAAGGGTCCACGAGGTGCCGGCATCATCATCTTGAGATAAGCCGTATGAGTTGAGGCCATGAACTCCGCCAATGCCGGTCTCCCTAGCAGTGCATGGTAAGGACTATCTAGGTCCACCACTTCAAACAGAACGTTTTCAACCCGGCAATTGTCACGTCCTCCGAATGACACATCCACCCGGACTTTGCCCACAGGCGCACAGGACAGGCCCGGAACGATTCCGTGGAACGTTGTGTGAGTTGGCTGTAGCATGTTTTCTGTTATGCCCAGTGATGTCTACGTTCCCCCTCCTTTCCTGTAGACAGTGTTGGGCCTCCAAGTGCAGAGGTTTGTAGAACAGCAGCAAGTTTTCCCTTAAGTGGATCACCCAAGGTTTATCGAACTCAGGGAGGAAGAGGTCAAAGATATCCCTCTCATGCAACCCCGCAACCACAAAGCAAGAAGTCTCTTGTGTCCCCAACACACCAAATAGGTGCACTAGTTCGGCGAAGAGATAGTGAAATACAGGTGGTATGAATATATATGAGCAAGTAGTAACGGTGCCGTAAAATAGCTTGCCGGCGTGTAGTTGATGGTGGTAGTATTGCAAGCAGTAGTAACACAAGAAACAAGAAACAAGTAGCTATAGCAGTATTTAGGAACAAGGCCTAGGGATTAGACTTTCACTAGTGGACACTCTCAACATTGATCACATAACGTAATAGATAAATGCATACTCTACACTTTTGTTGGATGATGAACACATTGCGTAGGATTACACGAACCCTCAATGCCGGAGTTAACAAGCTCCACAATAATGCTCATGTTTAAGTAACCTTAAGTGTAAGATAGATCAAAAGACTAAACCAAGTACTAGCATAGCATGCACACTGTCACCTTCATGCATATGTAGGAGGAATAGATCACATCAATATTATCATAGCAATAGTTAACTTCGCAATCTACAAGAGATCATGATCATAGCATAAACCAAGTACTAACACGGTGCACGCACCGTCACCTTTGCACACATGCAGGAGGAATAAAACTACTTTAATAACACATCACTAGAGTAGCACATAGATAAATTGTGATACAAACACATTGCAATCATCAAGAGATATAAATAAGCACTTCACTACGCTCTTCAACAGTGAATAAGTACTTCGTGAAATATAGCCTAAGAGACCCACACGGTGCACACACTCGTCACCTTTACACACGTGGGACAAGGAGTCTCCGGAGATCACATAAGTAAAACCCACTTGACTAGCATAATGACATCTAGATTACAAGCATCATCATATGAATCTCAATCATGTAAGGCAGCTCATGAGATTATTGTATTGAACTACATAGGAGAGAGATGAACCACATAGCTACCGGTACAGCCCCGAGCCTCGATGGAGAACTACTCCCTCCTCATGGGAGCAGCAGCGGTGATGAAGATGGCGGTGGAGATGGCAGCGGTGTCGATGGAGGAGCCTTCCGGGGCACTTCCCCGCTCCGGCAGGTGCCGGAACAGAGACTCCTGTCCCCCAGATCTTGGCTTCGTGATGGTGGCGGCTCTGGAACTTTTCTCGTATCGTGGCTTTCTCCGTAAGGGTTTTCGATGCAGGGGCTTTAAATAGGCGAAGAGGCGGCGCAGGAGGGTCAACGAGGCGACGAGACCATAGGGTGGCGCGGCCAGGGCCTGGGCCGCGCCACCATGTCATCTGGGCCCACCAGGGCCCCCCTCTGGTCCTTCCCGGGTGTTCTGGAAGCTTCGTGGAAAAATAGGAACCTCGGCGGTGATTTCGTCCAATTCCGAGAATATTTCGTTACTAGGATTTCTGAAACCAAAAACAGCAGCAGGAACTGGCACTTCGGCATCTTGTTAATAGGTTAGTTCCAGAAAATGCGTAAATACGACATATAATGTGTATAAAACATGTAGGTATCATCAATAAAGTAGCATGGAACATAAGAAATTATCGATACGTTGGAGACGTATCAGCATCCCCAAGCTTAGTTTCGCTTCGTCCCGAGCAGGTAAAACGATAACAAAGATAATTTCTTAAGTGACATGCCATCATAACCTTGATCATATTGTAAACATATGTAATGAATGCAGCGATCAAAACAATGGTAATGACATGAGTAAACAACTGAATCATAAAGCAAAGACTTTTCATGAATAGTACTTCAAGACAAGCATCAATAAGTCTTGCATAAAAGTTAACTCATAAAGCAATAATTCAAAGTAGAGGTATTGAAGCAACACAATGGGAGATTAAGTTTCAGCGGTTGCTTTCAACTTGTAACATGTATATCTCATGGATAATTGCCAACATAGAGTAATATAACAAATGCAATAAGCAAGTATGTAAGAATCAATGCACAGTTCACACAAGTGTTTGCTTCTTGGGATGGAAGGAGATAGGTAAACTGACTCAATAATAAAAGTAAAAGAATGGTCCTTCAAAGAGGAAAGCATCGATTGCTATATTTGTGCTAGAGCTTTGATTTTGAAAACATATAGAGAGCATAAAAATAAAGTTTTGAGAGGTGTTTGTTGTTGTCAACGAATGGTAGTGGGCACTCTAACTACCTTATCAACCAGACTTTCAAGAGCGGCTCCCATGAAGGACGTTATCTCTACCAAGCAAGGTAGATCATCCCTCTTCTCTTTTGTTTACACATGTACTTTAGTTTAGTTTTTCTTTATTTATGGATGACACTCCTCCCAACCTTTTGCTTACACAAGCCATGGCTAACCGGATCCTCGGGTGCCTTCCATCATTCACATACCATGGAGGAGTGTCTATTTGCAAAATTAAGTTGCTTACTGATGAATCAGAGCAAAACATGTGAAGAGAATTATTAATGCAAGTTAATTAATTGAGGCTGGGAACCTCATTGCCAGCTCTTTTTGCAAAATTATTGGATAAGCGGATGAAGCCACTAGTCCATTGTGAAAGTCCGTCGAAGTAAATGACAAGATTGAAAGATAAAACACCACATACTTCCTCATGAGCTATAAAACATTGACACAAATAAGAGGTAATAACTTTTGAATTGTTTAAAGGTAGCACTCAAGCAATTTACTTTGGAATGGCGGAGAAATACCATGTAGTAGGTAGGTATGGTGGACACTAATGGCATAGTAGTTGGCTCAAGGATTTTGGATGCATGAGAAGTATTCCCTCTCGATACAAGGTTTAGGCTAGCAAGGTTTATTTGAAGCAAACACAAGTATAAACGGTACAGCAAGACTCACATAAAAGACATATTGTAAACATTATAAGACTCTACACCGTCTTCCGTGTTGTTCAAACTCAATACTAGAAATTATCTAGACCTTAGAGAGACCAATTATGCAAACCAAATTTTAGCAAGCTCTATGTATTTCTTCATTAATAGGTGCAAAGTATATGATGCAAGAGCTTAAACATGAGCACAACAATTGCCAAGTATCACATTATCCAAGACATTTTACCAATTACTACATGTAGCATTTTTCAATTCCAACCATATAACAATTTAACGAAGAGGAAACTTCGCCATGAATATTATGAGCTAAGAACACATGTGTTCATACGAACCAGCGGAGCGTGTCTCTCTCCCACACAAGGATGAACTTATTCAGAGAACTAAAATAACAAAACAAAAACAAAAATAAAAGCACACAGTACGCTCCAAGTAAAATACATAGGATGTGACGGAATAAAAATATAGTTTCACTAGAAGAAACCCGATAAGTTGTCGATGAAGAAGGGGATGCCTTGGGCATCCCCAAGCTTAGATGCTTGAGTCTTCTTAAAATATGCAGGGATGAACCACCGGGGCATCCCCAAGCTTAGACCTTTCACTCTTCTCGATCACATTATATCACCCTCTTCTATTGACCCTTGAAAACTTCCTTCACACCAAACTTCAAGCAAACTCATTAGAGGGTTAGTGCATAATCAAAAATTCACATGTTCAGAGGTGACACAATCATTCTTAACACTTCTGGACATTGCACAAAACTTCTGAAAGTTAATGGAACAAAGAAACCCATTCAACAAAGCAAAAGCGGCAA
The DNA here is from genome assembly GCF_022539505.1 of Lolium rigidum. Classification (NCBI taxonomy): domain Eukaryota; kingdom Viridiplantae; phylum Streptophyta; class Magnoliopsida; order Poales; family Poaceae; genus Lolium; species Lolium rigidum. The sequence continues at coordinate 337,095,846 of NC_061508.1, forward strand.
TGCGAAATAAAAGGCAGAATCTGTCAAAAACAGAACAGTCCGTAAAGACGAATTTTAGGATGGCACCAGACTTGCTCAAATGGAAAAACTCAAAACTAATGAAAGTTGCGTACATATCTGGGGATCACGCTCGTAAATTGGCAGATTTTTTCGAATTTTCTACAGAGAACTGTGCCCAGATTCGTGACAGACAGCAATGCTGTTTCTGCGCAGCGATCCCAAATATAACATCAACTTTAACATAGAAACTTTACTTGGCACAAAAACTTGATAAGGAGAGGTTGCTACAGTAGTAAACAACTTCCAAGACACAAATATAAAACAAAGTACTGTAGTAAAAAAAACACATGGGTTATCTCCCAAGAAGTTCTTTCTTTATAGCCATTAAGATGGGCTCGGCAGTTTTCATGATAATGCTCTCATAAGAAATAGAAGTTGAAGCAAAAGAGAGCATCAAGAGGCAAATTCAAAACACATTTAAGTCTAACATGCTTCCTATGCATAGGAATCTTGTAAATAAACAAGTTCATGAAGAGCAAAGTAACAAGCATAGGAAGATAAAACAAGTGTAGCTTCAAAAATTTCAGCACATAGAGAGGTGTTTTAGTAACATGAAAATTTTTACAACCATATTTCCCTCTCTCATAATAACTTTCAGTAGCATCATGAGCAAACTCAACAATATAACTATCACATAAAGCATTCTTATCATGAGTCTCATGCATAAAATAATTACTACTCCCAACATAAGCATAGTCATTCTTATTAATTGTAGTGGGAGCAAATTCAACAAAGTAGCTATCAAATATAGGAGGTATATTGTAATCATAATCAAATTTATCCTCCATAACAGGTGGTAACAAAAGACTACTATCATCATAATCATCATAAATGGGAGGCAAAGTATCATCAAAGTAAATTTTCTCCTCAATGCTTGGGGGACTAAAGATATCATGCTCATCAAAACCAGCTTCCCCAAGCTTAGAATTTTCCATAGCATTAGCAACAATGGTGTTCAAAGCATTCATAGTAATAACATTCCCATTAGCATGCATATAAAGTTCCATGGATTTCTTAATTCTTTCTTCAAACACATCATGTCCTAATTCAAGATAAAGTTTATAAAGATCTCTCATATTTTTGTTGTTTTCCATTATGCCTAACTAGTGTAAACAAGAAACAAAAAGATGCAATTGCAGAGATCTAAAGGAAATAGCTTCGAGTACTTACAATGGCGCCGGAAAATAGCTTAGTAGCCGAGATCCGGAGTGTGAGTACCTTTTACCTTTCCTCCCCGACAACGGCGCCGTAAAATAGCTTGATGTCTACGTTCCCCCTCCTTTCCGGTAGACAGTGTTGGGCCTCCAAGTGCAGAGGTTTGTAGAACAGCAGCAAGTTTTCCCTTAAGTGGATCACCCAAGGTTTATCGAACTCAGGGAGGAAGAGGTCAAAGATATCCCTCTCATGCAACCCTGCAACCACAAAGCAAGAAGTCTCTTGTGTCCCCAACACACCAAATAGGTGCACTAGTTCGGCGAAGAGATAGTGAAATACAGGTGGTATGAATATATATGAGCAGGTAGCAACGGTGCGTGAAAATAGCTTGCTCGGCGTGTAGTTGATGGTGGTAGTATTGCAAGCAGTAGTAACACGATAGAAACAAGAAACAAGTAGCGATAGCAAGTATTTAGGAACAAGGCCTAGGGATTAGACTTTCACTAGTGGACACTCTCAACATTGATCACATAACAGAATAGATAAATGCATACTCTACACTTTTGTTGGATGATGAACACATTGCGTAGGATTACACGAACCCTCAATGCCGGAGTTAACAAGCTCCACAATAATGCTCATGTTTAAGTAACCTTAAGTGTAAGATAGATCAAAAGACTAAACCAAGTACTAGCATAGCATGCACACTCGTCACCTTCATGCATATGTAGGAGGAATAGATCACATCAATATTATCATAGCAATAGTTAACTTCGCAATCTACAAGAGATCATGATCATAGCATAAACCAAGTACTAACACGGTGCACGCACTGTCACCTTTGCACACATGCAGGAGGAATAAAACTACTTTAATAACACATCACTAGAGTAGCACATAGATAAATTGTGATACAAACACATTGCAATCATCAAGAGATATAAATAAGCACTTCACTACGCTCTTCAACAATGAATAAGTACTTCGTGAAATATAGCCTAAGAGACCCACACGGTGCACACACTCGTCACCTTTACACACGTGGGACAAGGAGTCTCCGGAGATCACATAAGTAAAACCCACTTGACTAGCATAATGACATCTAGATTACAAGCATCATCATATGAATCTCAATCATGTAAGGCAGCTCATGAGATTATTGTATTGAACTACATAGGAGAGAGATGAACCACATAGCTACCGGTACAGCCCCGAGCCTCGATGGAGAACTACTCCCTCCTCATGGGAGCAAGCAGCGGTGATGAAGATGGCGGTGGAGATGGCAGCGGTGTCGATGGAGGAGCCTTCCGGGGCACTTCCCCGCTCCGGCAGGGTGCCGGAACGAGACTCCCGTCCCCCGCATCTTGGCTTCGCGATGGTGGCGGCTCGGGAACTTTTCTCGTATCGTGGCTTTCTCCGTAAGGGTTTTCGATGCGGGGGCTTTAAATAGGCGAAGAGGCGGCGCAGGAGGGTCAACGAGGCGACGAGACCATAGGGTGGCGCGGCCAGGGCCTGGGCCGCGCCACCATGTCATCTGGGCCCACCAGGGCCCCCCTCTGGTCCTTCCCGGGTGTTCTGGAAGCTTCGTGGAAAAATAGGAACCTCGGCGGTGATTTCGTCCAATTCCGAGAATATTTCGTTACTAGGATTTCGAAACCAAAAACAGCAGAAAACGAGAACCGGCACTTCGGCATCTTGTTAATAGGTTAGTTCCAGAAAATGCGTAAATACGACATATAATGTGTATAAAACATGTAGGTATCATCAATAAAGTAGCATGGAACATAAGAAATTATCGATACGTTGGAGACGTATCACCCAGCGTAAGCATTGTATGCTTGTACATGATATTTATGCTGCTTCCATTGTCTATCAGCACTTTGCTGAACTTGACTCGAGTCGTTGGCCCATGCATGATTGGGTCCACAACAAGAGCGTAGCCACCCGGGTTTGGCATGAGCTTAGGGTGATCCCTGAATGACCAGGTAATTTCCTGATCTGACCACAGCATGTATCTTGGGACTGCCGGCATCACTGCGTTCACTTCCATGGAACGGCGATGCACGCTCTGTCTGTCGGTTGGTTCAGTAACGAACACAACGCAGCACAAGTGCGGATCCTTGTAAACATTCCGGCCCAAAGGTGCCGGCGGTGGCGGCTGGCCCTCGCCATCCTCCACCTGGTGAATTTGCTGGTGCTGCTGCCGGTTTGGCTGAGGCTGCACCGGTAAAGCGTTTGCTCCGGTAAGCGGTGGTGGCGGTGGTTGCTGCCGCAACATATCTTGCGAGGGCGGCAGTATCGTAGTGCAGCCTTGCGCTTGCGCATCTTTTACCGCACCCCTCAACATCAAGTGCTTGACCCAAGAACAGCCCTTTGTCAAATGATTCGCCAGCTTCGCCGGATTCGGAGTGTGAAACCGGCATGGTTGCTCCATTGCCGCTTCCATGGTATACCTTGCATGTTCCTGCCAATCTTTTTTCTCTCCCCACTTCTTCTTTTCAACCCATTGTTTCTTAGGACCCGCCCACGGCTGCGATCCGGTTTTTTGCCTCTGGCTTCCGCTGGGGCCGGAATGTTCCTGCACCGCGGCTACTTGTTGCGGACCATACCTTCGATCCGGGAAATCTTCCCTTCTTTTGTTGTGCCGGTTATCCCGGTATTGTTCTTGCCGTGGTTGGCTTGTTTGGACCGGTTCAGCTTGTACTGCCGGTTGCATTGGGTCTCCCAACGCATAGTTATCTGCCACCCGGATCATATCTGCCAGAGTTGTTGGCATGTTTCGCTGCAACTTTTGCCATAACGGTGTTCCCCTCCGGCACCCATTGCAAAACCAAGCAATGGCTTGTGCCTCTATCACCCCTTCACAGGAGTTTCTCATTGAGCTCCACCGGGTCAGATAGTCCCGGTCTGTTTCATTCGGGCGTTGTACGCACAATGCGAGCTGCTGCGGCCTGTTTGGCCTCCGGTATGTACTAGTGAAGTTACTCACAAAAGCTTCCTCAAAGTCCAACCATCCATTTATGCTTCCTGCCGGCAAGTTGTTAAGCCAAATACGTGCAGGTCCCACTAGGAAGGATGGTATGATTCTCATGGCCCAACGCCGGTTTCCTCCGCCACCAGCGACGTAAACAGCTGTTACATAATCTGCCAGCCAATCTTCCGGCTTAGTCGTGCCATCATACGTTTTTGTGTCCCGGGGCAATTGGAAATTGCGTACCGGTGGCTCTTCTCTCATGATTCGCGGGCCAAAGCACTTTGGGCCTGGAGGACCCTCAGCTTCGATCATCTCGGAAAGATACACTCTGTCCAGCCTGTGCCTCGCATCCTGGCCTGGCAAGCATCTTTCTCCCACACGTTCCCCCAAAGGGTTCCGGTAGGCTCCGGTTCGTTCCACTCCGGAATCTGCTTCATCATATCTTACCGGTTCCACGGCTCTTGCCTGCCGGTACCTTGGTTGTGGCATTTCCTCTTCAACGTACGCTGCCCTTGCAGCTCGATAATTTTGCCCGGTTTCATATCTACCGGCGTAATTGTTTCCGGCATAGCCATTTCCGGCATAGCCACGACCTGCCCCATAGCTTTTTCCTCCGGCCTCGTGTGGCCCGGCTTGTTGTTTTCCGGCAAGAACCGGATCATACACGGTCATCTGCCGCGCATTTACCTATTTTTCTTTTCTTTTGTCCGGATGGGGGGATGATGCCTGCCCATGGGACTTGCTTCCGGCATTCTTTGTCGACCGGATCGATTTTGACTCTATCGCTGCTTTGTTGATTCTAGCGAGTTCAGCGTTTTGTGCCTCTATCATATCAAGCAACTCTCTAACTCTGTCCTGCTGTCTTGCTAGTGCATCTCCGGATAGAGACTCACACAACTCTACAGCAGCTTTAGCAGCTTTTATAGTTTTATCCGGGCTACTGTACTTAGGTTTCTCTACGATGCTCACAGATGCAGAGGTACTTTTGCCGGCAAGAACTTCCTTACGCAGATCCTGATCTAGATTGCGAGCCTTAAGCCGGTTCTCCGGCACCCTAGCAGCCTGAGCGCTAACAGAAGCAAAGCCATGGGCAGCGTTGTACTCACGTAAGGTTAGGTTCAGCTCGCGCTGTGCCCGGATGATGTTCGCGCCCCCGGAAAGCAGCTTCTTGCGTGTCGCCTCCAGCTCTGCTTGTGCCGCTGTCGGGTCGATGTTCTGTGCAATGGGCGTCGCCAGCTCGTGCATCGCCGCTTGGAGAGGTCTCTGGCGGTGCAGTAGATGTTCCCGCAGCGCCCTCGTCGCGCTCCAGCGGTGGTTTGGCCGGGCGCGTCGACACCGTGCGCCCTGCGCCTTCTCCCACAGCTTCCTTGTCAGCACCTGCCGCGCCGGCCATCATCACTTCCACGCTGCCGGCGGCGCGGCCCGCACATAGCCACCTTGGCGGATCCGGCGCCACCAGCACCGGCGAGAGGTACTGGCGCACAGGTACGGTGCCGAAGTAGACGCGGTGGCTGCCGAACTCGATGATGCGGACGTTCTTGGGGAACTTACCGCCGTTGGCGAAGCAGCGCGCGTTGTCGTTGATGAAGTCCATCGAGTAGATGCGCTGCACAAGTGCAGACACCACCCGCTCGCCGGCGACGTCGAGGATGCCCGCCCGAATGTGAACTCCAGCAAGCGCCACTTCTTGCCCCACGGTGGGCGCCAACTGTCGTCGTGGTGAACAGACAGATGCCATAGGATGGCTTAAGTTGGGGCCGAATGGGCGCTAGAGGATTCGGGGGAGGGTTTTGGTTGTATTGTATGGACTTCCGGATAAACTATGGATGAACTCGACTTTGGCTTGAGGAAGAAGAAGAAGAACACATGCACAAACTCAGCTCTAGATCTCTCTATTCTTTGGTTACACAAGGTTACAGGTTTTTCTACCCAAGGCTCATCGTGTCATCTCATTCGTATTGACTCATTATCCTCCTCTCATCATGCCCGCGATGGAGCATGCCCCCTCTCCTTATATAGGGGAGAGGGTGGCTTACAGGGGAAGAAACCCTAGGAAACCCTAACGGCATCTTTGAACAGACAAACTACTTTACAAAGCTACTTTGGCTACCGGTGACGCCGGTATCTCTTTAATCAGGGAGCGGTGACGCCCTCCGGTAGCTTTTTACGTCATCATCTGCTTTGGCGCCAGGGCTTCGTTTAAAGCTACTTTGCTTAGGTCACCCTTGTCCTCTAGCTCTTGAGAGAATCTTTGACCAGTCTTGCCGACGTGCTACAGTGTAGTTTATACCGGTAATCCGGTATCTTCTTAACTCATTCCGGTATACCCCTCCTGGGGATACCGGTATAGACTTCCTTACCCAAAAGCTTAACTTCATAGTCCGGATTGAACCTTAAACCGGTATCTTGATAGCCCAAACCATCCGGTTTGGCATGCCTTTTGCATACCGGGGGTCATCCCCCCAACAAGACCTCAAAGGAAGTGGCCGCCATTGCCACCACCAATATTCCCTCTTCATCTCTCTTTGAATCCTCCAATGAGAAACCTCACATCAAGAATGCACATTGCTTCATGGCAAGGTCATCCTTGGATATATCTATTGTGTTATCAACTCAAGAAGAATACACATCCGGGGATGATGATGAAGAAGAAGATGAAACTTCCAATGGGTTGGTTGCTCTTGCTTCCCTCTCCACCAACTCTTCATCACCAATTGAATTCCCCAATTCACTTGAAGGAAGAAAGTTGCCTCATGGCTAAATCTTCCGAGGTATCATCCCCTAACCCCTCTATGCCTAACATGTCAAATGTTCTAGGGGTTGATCATGCTAGCTTAAAAATGAAACAAGAAATGCTTGATTTCGATGAGTTCATTCTTAACTTGAAAGGTGACACTAAAAGGCATGTTTCGGCTCTCATGATTCGTCTAGCACAACTAGATGATACTCTTGATAAAAAAATGTCAAATAGAAAGAGAGGATTCTCTTGAAATAGCCGCTCTAAAAAATGCCCTTGAGGAAGGACAAGAAACTATAGCTTCTCTTGAAGAGAGGCTAGAAACTCTTGAAGAGCCTCAAGATGAAATTGCTAAGCTTACTAAAGAAAGAGATCTTGCTAGGGCTAAGGCAAAAGTGCTTAAAAAGGAAAAGGCCAAATTTGGTGTTGATCATGAGAAACTTGTGAAGGATCTAGATGAACTAGACAAGGCTCACAAAGCTTTGAAGAGTGAATACTCTCTCCTCTCCAAGTCTAATGAGCAACTTCAAATTAGGCTTGCTAAATATGATGTGCCTAGCTCCTCTACCTCTTCTTGTGATCATGCAAATATTGTTGAGGAAAATGCTAGGTTGAAGGATGAACTTGCTAAGGCCTCCTCTCCCCAAAGTAAACTTTCTTTGGATGACCTTTTGAGTAAGCAAAGGTCAAACAATGGGAAGGAGGCCCTTGGCTTTAATTCCAAGGCAAAGAAGGCAAACAAGAAGAAGGCCAAGCCCGCACAAGAAAATAAGAAAGTTATCACTAATGGTGATGCCCCAAAGGGCAAAACTATTAATGATGATAATGCGGGAATTGCTAACCCTCACTATGTTTTATTTAAATCTATTGGCCCTTTTGATGGTTATATTGCTTGGTCTATTTGGGTCCCAAAGACCCTTGTTGCTAACAAAAGAGGACCCATTGAAAAATGGGTACCTAAATCCAAGAATTGATCTCATGTAGGACTATGCCGCCGGAGGTTCAAAATGGGTGCTTGATAGTGGATGCACAAGTCATATGACCGGCGGCAAGAATCTCGTCCAGGAGTTGAGGCCTAACCTTCTTGATATCACCGTCTCCTTTGGCGATAATTCAACATCCGAGGTATTGGGTTTTGGCAAGGTTGTGGTTGCACACAACATTACTCTTGTGGATGTCATGCTTGTCAAAACCCTTGTTTACAATTTATTGTACGTTTCCGCCCTTGGCAAGATGGATTTCACCGTCTTTATTGATAATGATATTGTGGTCCTCTTGTGGAGCAAGACTCTAAAAGTCGCTTTCGTTGGGTATCGCCAACATAACTTGTATGTGGTGGACTTCTCGGGGGCCACCACGTCAAGTGCGATGTGCCTATTCGGAAAGGCGGATGTCGGTTGGTTGTGGCATCGCCGCATGGCCCATGTCAACATGAGAACTTTGCAAAGTCTTCACAAGGGGAACCATATTGTGGGACTAATGGACAATGTTTCTTTTGCCAAAGATCATGTTTGTAGGGCTTGTGTTGAAGGCAAAATGCATGACTCTCCGCACCCAAGCAAGACTATTATCCTTTCCAAGAGGATCTTGGAGCTCCTTCATGTGGATCTCTTTGGTCCTACCACTCATGCAAGTCTTGGTGCGAAGAAACATTGCTTGGTGATTGTTGATGACTATTCAAGATATACTTGGGTCTACTTTCTCAAGAAGGAAGATGAGACTCAACAAATCTTCATTGACTTTGCCACCAAGGTGCAACGTCAACACAACCTCCTCATATTGGCAATAAGAAGTGACAACGGCTCCGAGTTCAAGAACTACACACTCAATGATTTTCTTAGTGAAGAGGGGATAAGACATCAATATTCCGCTGCATACACCCCTCAACAAAATGGTGTTGCGGAGAGGAAGAACCGAACTCTTATGGATATGGCAAGATCTATGATGGCGGAGTACAAATCCCGCTATAATTTTTGGGCCGAAGCAATCTCCACCGCTTGTCATTCTTCTAACCGGCTCTATCTCCGTAAGGGCTTGAACAAGACTCCATATGAAATACTCACCGGGAACAAGGTGTTCGGGTGTAAGTGTTTCTATAAAATCAAAGGAGTTCGTTTATCTAAATTTGCTCCTAAAGCTTTGGGGGGTATATTTGTTGGTTACGGTGCCGAATCTCACACTTATACAGTCTTTGATATATTGTCAACACCCGGATTTTTAAGTCCAGATGCCTATTATGCCATACATCGCAATCCCAGGAAGATTGTTGTTGCGAGACATAACAGTTGATATCATAAGTCATCATTCATTACAAACCATAATCGTCTTATAAAAGTAGATCACATGATCCAGTATTACAACAATAGTTGATCTATTGATCAACGAACATCACAAATAGCGGAAGCGAAGTAGTAGTGGACTATCTAATCCACAGGCCAACGCTTGACGTCAGGAGTAGTCCTAGTTGTCGTAGACGTCCTGCTGTCCTTCTTCCGGGTTCTGGTACTCCGCTTCATAGTCTGGCCATTTGAATAGCCAGGGACAAAGCCATGAGTACTTTTAAAGTACTCACAAACTAATACTAATGTAAGCACTATCAATTTGTAGTAAGGGGATACTAAGCTCTAGGTTTCTTTGCATAAAGCCAATTTTAATTCATAAGCATTTTCATAAAAGACTCTTTATTTGCTAACTAACTCAAGTGAGAACATTAGTGTCATTCCCACAACTCTGTTGTGGTTCACGTCAAAGTCACCATTCACCTTTCAAATTCAATTCACAAGTCATATGTCATATTTTTGAAAATGGTCTGATGACGGAACAGTATGGCCTTTCCAATCGTCCGTAACCGTGGACACGGCTATTCGAATAGGTTTACACTCTGCAGAGGTTGTACACTTGTGCCACAACATTTGATTACATCCGTCAGGGATAACCCTGAATCATCGTAACTCAGTACGCGGATCATCAACCATAACCTTTCACTTAAATAACCTAGTATAGGCACCTCTCCCCATGAGCTTGGCCTCCCGGTGAAAACAAACCGTCAACCCGGGAACTGCACAGGGCTTGGGTCGTACATTCACCTCATGTTCACATCATTTCACTTTCAACGGAGGCAGCCTCGGCATAACCCCTATGATGCTTGTTTAGAGGGAACCCATACTAAACTACATAAGTTTCTAGTTAAGCCCTACCCATAATCAGGTATTGTGGGGGTACTTGTATAATTGGAAGGGTATCGCATCCGAACCCAACCATCAGTTTTTATCAAATTCATCATGTCATTCAAGTCACATTCACCTTCAAAATCTTTCAAAGTCATTTCATTTCACATGTTCCCATCTAGAGTAGTCACTTTTATTTATTTAGCACTAGCAACTAGTCATGAGGGGTGCTAATTTGCTTGTATTGCTCTAGGCTAAATTTGATGCTCTTGTTCTAATCTATATCTAGACCAAGTGAATCATGAATCAAAAAGTAAACTTTGATAAACAAAACTCAAAAACTTGGGATAGGATCATTAAATCTAAAGTATGATGTAGTGGTGCCTTGCTCTAGTAGAGCTTTGCACTAGGTTAACTTGCAAGAATATTAGCTTGCCTTGGTTGGTGTAGTGATCAAAGTTCTCTTCTTCTTCCTCTTGGTAGAAGACCTCCTCTTCTTGGTAGTCTCCGGTACTAGCGTCTATAAACGAATACGAGGATAACAATCACCAATCAATACTTAAGGGGACTACTTAGCCTTAATGGCTTACTCAAGATGATCTATCATCATCACCAACATCCATACTAGGGTTTCACTTTTATTTACTTTGGAAAGGAATTTCCTCTCATTGAAATATTTATTAGGGTTTTCTATTTATTAACCATGAGAAATAATTTCCTCTCATTGAATCTTGTTAAGATTTAATTTCCTCAGTTAATAATATATGAACCTATGTTGACCTAGGTCAACACTTCATCATCATTATTTGAGGAAAATGATTTAAATGAGATGATACACCTCATGCAATTTAATACTAGCATGGTAATGATTTAATATCACTAAGTAATAAAATATGAGGTTCACTAGACCAAGGTCATCTCCCCTTATTGAATTCCTTAGGACCAAGATTTAAATGAGAGAGTAACTCTCATAATATTTAAATAATTAAATTTTGATAATTTAAATGGACTAGAAATGGCTCCATAGCCATTATTTGACTCTAGCCCATGATCATATGAAGCAACCATATCATATTTTTACATAATCAATTAGAGTATTCGAAATGTGAATTATAGCCATTGGATTCATCTTAAAATTCAATAGGGTTGATTTTATAAATTTATTTGAAGTTGGAAAACCTTCTGACTTGTTATTTTTACTATTCAAATTCTACAACAGATATTGATTTGAATCCAGTGTGGTTGGATAGAGCTTTTCATAAGCTTTCCAAATATATAAAATTCGTTGAATTTGGTTCAGCCGATTTGAAGTTATTTGATTTTGAATAAGGCATCTGCAAGCAATTTGACTGAATTGGATTTATTCGAATTCAAAATTTGGGCCTAGGCGGGAAAAGAAATGGGCCGGCCCAGCTTTGCTCTGGCGCTCAGCGGGCCGCCTGATAGGGTGGGTCCCACACGTCAGTGCATTTAAACAGCGAAGCGGTATAGATGAATGAGGGGCGTAGGATCAAAGGGGATCGGACGGTCGAGGTTCGTCGCCTTCCTCGACACAGCTCGCCGGAGAGCAAACCCTACCGGTGGCCAGAGGGTCGCGACGGAGGGCTTACCGGCATCCAGCACGGTCGGCGAGGCGGGCGATCGGCGTTGGAGACGACGGCGTGTCGATGGAGGGTCGCAGGAGGGGCTGGGGTGGTCGCAATCGACGGCGCCTTTGCTGCGGTACTGCGGGGCTCCGACGAGCAATTGGTGCTAGCTAGGGCTCAATGTGGACGGGCGAGAGGTCGAGGCTGATCAGGAGGAAGAGGGGAAGGCGAGGGTGTGCTTGGATTGCTCGGGGAGGCCCTCCTTTTATAGGAGCGCGAGGTGGCCGTGGGGTGCTGGCGAGGTCGACCATGGCGCCGTCGTTTGGGACGGCGAAGGGGCAAGGAGAGGTGGGCGTGGGCTTCCTGGCATGATGACAATCCTGGTGAGCGTGATGGCACGGCGAATGATGGACGGGAGCGTGCTGGAGGGGTCGTCGTCCTCGCGGTACTGTGGCGGAGTGCGATGATCATGGCGACGTCTACAGAGCACGAGCGACCAATGGCGCTTGTCTGGGCGTGTACTGGTGCGGTGTGGAGTGCTCGTGCGCAAAGAGAGAGGGAGAGGAGGACGACAGCGACGAGTGCAGGGCGTGTACTGGCGCGTCCAGAGTTGTGCCAGTGCACGCTCTGGCGTGGCCTGGGCGTGGTGATCACGCTGGGTCTAGGGCTTGGAGGCATCTCCTTGGCAAAGGACCTTGTCTAGCATGCTCAGCATGATCTGGTGAGTTAAATTGACATGGTTAGAGGGAGAGGATAGGTCCAGTGGCAGGGATGGCATGATGGTGAGCACCATGCTGACATGGGGTGGCATGGGGGTGTGCAGGGCTCCTCTATGGTCAACTCTTGCATGGTTGTGACCGAGTGAGGTGAGTGGAGATGATTTGGCAAGGTGAGAGTGACTAGAGGTGTAAGATAGCTAGGGTTGGCATGGTGATGTCCAAATCAATGGCATGGCTTGGCATTGATCTTGTGTGCACACTTTTCTTGTTCTTGGAGTGCTGCAAGCTTGAGAGGGGTGAGATGAGTGTGTATGACATGGTGCACAAGGTTGGAGAGGGCTAGATGTGTGCACATTGGATTAAAGTGAAAATGTGTATGTGGTACATGCAATGATGTGGCATGATTGAGGTGGTGATCATGGCCAAGGTTGTGTCACTTCATTGATGTGCCTTTAGGGTACATGGTGTACTATCAAGGAGGACAAGAGAGGGAGAGAGAAAAAGTGAAAAAGTGATGATAAGTGAATGGTACCTCCATTTGATTCTATGTGTACTTCATATATGACAAGCAAAGGTCTCTCTTGTGTGTAAATTCGACCAAATTTCTGCATGGTTGTGTTCCAAATGATGTTGGGCAACAATGTGTGGCATTGGTTTGAAATTTGGAGAGGTTTTATGAAAATTCAAAAAATGGAGGGAATCTAGAATGCTGTTTCAAAGTGGCATCTTGGCTTGACTATTTGGAGCAATGGTCAATGATCTGGTCAAAGTGGTCAACACCAAAGTTGTTCATCTTGATGAAGTCTTGGATGAGGTGCAAAGAGTTGTGAGGGTTTGGTTTAAGAATCTCTTAATAAAAGGGCTCAAAGTGGGTAAGATATTAAAAATGTCACATGTGACCATTATCACATGCCTCAAGTAATTTTCATTTCTTTGATTTTTGATTTGGTTTTGCTTGACCCAAATGATGTTGTTGAGTGTTGAAATGGTATAGAGGAGTGATCCAACCATTCACACCAAGTCTCAAGGTCAAAAGCTAAAATTTGTAATTTTGCTATTTCTTCTCATATGCCTCTATGGCATTTTTATTTTCTTTTTATTTCCTTTTGTTTCACCTTGGTTTTGATTTGTTAAGTACTAGGTAAGGTTTATTGAGGTTTTCCAATCCTCTAAACAAGGTAGAAAGGCCCAGGGTAAAGTTTTAGAAAAATAACCATAGCCTCATATATGAAGCTAGTAGCATTTCTCTTTTTCTTAAAGGTCTCACTTTGATCCAAATGATCATGGATTAGGGTTTAGTGGGGTTTAACCATGGTTCACAACCCTTTGAAAAAGTGGCTAGGGCAAAAGTCAAGGTTTGCCAATTAGGGTTTTAGGCTTACATATGTTTTCTCTTTTCATTTATTTTTATTTTGCTTTATTTCATTTTGACTTCAAAGAGCAAGGTTTAGGGTTTTAGGTCTTTTCAAAATACTTCAACAATCAAATCATGGCAATAACACAACATATAAGCATGGTCACTATGCATCAAACTTAATTTAATAAAAGTTTTTGTTGGTTCCAAATTTTGGAAAAAGGGAAATTCATTTTCTTCTTTGTTTTAAAATTTGGGGATGTTACAAACCCTTCCCCCTTAAACAAATCTCGTCCCGAGATTTTTAAGAAAAGTTAGGTTCCTAAGAGAGATTGGGCAATTGAGTTAACAGGAAGACATACTTGGCATGGCCTGGGGTGCTTCCTGCGCTTCGGTGGCACTTATGTGGTAGAGGCGGCCGTTGCGGTTGTTCGGGTTCCTTTTAGCTGCAAAGCGGCGCTGTTGCTGGGCAGGTGCAGCAGTGTTGGGGGCAGTCTTGGCAAGTTTTTTGGGGCACTCATTGGAGTAGTGACCCACAGTTCCACATTCATAGCAGGTTACCGTTGACTTATCCTTTGGGGTGACGGGGATGGCGTTGCTTCCAGTCCTTGGGGCAGTATTGGTGTTGTTCTTGTCACCATTGGGGTGGCTGTTGTTGTTGTTGTTGCTGCTGTTGTGGCCTCCGGGCTTCGGGTGTCCTCCATTGTTGTTGTTGTAGCTTGGACGGAATGTCTGAGCAGGGGGGCTTGTTATATCTTGGGGCAAATCCTCCAGTTAAATTGTTGCGGTGCTTCTGTGCATGGCTGGGTCCATTCTGGTTCATCATTCTTCGCTTGCGGTTCTCGTTGGCTTGATGCAGTTTCCCTTCCATCTGTATGGCTGAGTCCACAAGGGCTTCCAAGTCAGTGGACGGAATGTACACTAACACAGTCTGCATCTCATCGTGCAGTCCATTCAGAAATCTTTCTTTCCTCTTCTCGTTTGTGTCGGTCTCATCCGGGGCGTACCTTGACAGAGTAAGAAACCTGACGCGGTATTCCACCACGGACATCCTTCCTTGCTTGAGTTCGCGGAACTCGTCTCTCATCCTCTTGATCAGTCCCTGGGGTACATGGTATTTGCTAAACTTCAGCTTGAAGTCTTCCCAGGTCATCAATTGTCCAGCATTCATTGCGCGGGCACTTGTCCACCGAGGCTCCGGCGAGTCCCGACGGGTAGTGGGTGGCGAACGGTACTTTCTCTGCGGCTTCTACTCCCGCAACTTCCGGGTTGTTCTCCATTGTTTGGAGCCGATCATCGACATCTAGGGGCTCTTCAGGTTTGTTGAACATTGGAGGGTTGGTGTTCGAAAATTCTTCGACTTCGATCCGGGGTGATCATGGTTTCCATGGCCTTGATTGTTCTGGGCTATCTGCTGCAGTGCGGCAATATTGGCTTGTCTTTCAGCTCTCTCAGCTTCTCGGTCTGCCATCAGGGTCTGCAGCAGTTGCATCATGGCATCTTGGCTGCTGTTGCAAGTTGGTGGGGCCATCTGAACATTTGAGGTAGATCATAAGATAAGAGGGAAATTTCTATGGTTTGTTTGGTTTTAAGTTTAAAAAGTTCAAAACTTGAAAACTTGAGTAGTGTTGAGGGGGTAAGAACCAACAACACTTTTTCATTCATACCAAACATCACATATTACAAAGCTAACACACCGTTGGTTTTAAGAACCATTCATCGCTCTACGATACAAGGGGATCCTGATACAAACTCACACCTACTCAAGTGCTATAGTGATACTACTCTTCCTCCGGAATAGTGGGTTCTTCATCTTCACGGGTAATATGCGTGGCGAAAAGCGCGAGCGTTGTCCAACTCCTTGCGGGTCTTGTACAGCATGAAGTCTAGGTATGCAACATAGTGGTTCATCTCCGGGTGCGGTGGCATGGTTATTGGCCTTCCCATGGGATCATGTCTTGGGTAGTAGAAAAAGCGAGTGTTCTTGATTTTGTTCACATTTTGTCCACACAGACGGGCAACTGCTTCCTGCATGGCTTTGGCTATTCCATCCTTCCAAGTGTTTCCCGTTACAGAAAACCAGATGGTTTCCCATATTGGGGCTCCAAGCTTTCTTCTCAGATCTGCAGTAACTTCCCACCGAGGTGGTCTTCCTGATTGATTGTTGAGTGGTATTCCAAAGAACTCGGGGTACAGGCGTCCTAAATATTCAACTAGTTGCTTCAAATCCTTCTCGAACATCAGGTTTCCTGCGTGGCCAAGCTGATAGGACTCACATTGGTACTCCATCTGTGAGCAATTAGGATGAGTAAGTTAGAGAGGTGATCAAGTGTGCAACCTTTTATGTAGAATTACAAAGAAAAGTAGGGTATGAATTTCTCTTTGAAAAAGATCTCAAGGATAAGGATGAGAATAAGTTTTCATAAATACTCACTTCCTTTGTTTTGAAACTAAGTTCTTCAGACGTCCATTCTAACTAGGGTCTCCTAAGGTCAAACAATGGCTCTGATACCAACTTGTCAACACCCGGATTTTTAAGTCCAGATGCCTATTATGCCATACATCGCAATCCCAGGAAGATTGTTGTTGCGAGACATAACAGTTGATATCATAAGTCATCATTCATTACAAACCATAATCGTCTTATAAAAGTAGATCACATGATCCAGTATTACAACAATAGTTGATCTATTGATCAACGAACATCACAAATAGCGGAAGCGAAGTAGTAGTGGACTATCTAATCCACAGGCCAACGCTTGACGTCAGGAGTAGTCCTAGTTGTCGTAGACGTCCTGCTCGTCCTTCTTCGGGTTACGGTACTCCGCTTCATAGTCTGGCCATTTGAATAGCCAGGGACAAAGCCATGAGTACTTTTAAAGTACTCGCAAACTAATACTAATGTAAGCACTATCAATTTGTAGTAAGGGGATACTAAGCTCTAGGTTTCTTTGCATAAAGCCAATTTTAATTCATAAGCATTTTCATAAAAGACTCTTTATTTGCTAACTAACTCAAGTGAGAACATTAGTGTCATTCCCACAACTCTGTTGTGGTTCACGTCAAAGTCACCATTCACCTTTCAAATTCAATTCACAAGTCATATGTCATATTTTTGAAAATGGTCTGATGACGGAACGAGTATGGCCTTTCCAATCGTCCGTAACCGTGGACACGGCTATTCGAATAGGTTTACACTCTGCAGAGGTTGTACACTTGTGCCACAACATTTGATTACATCCGTCAGGGATAACCCTGAATCATCGTAACTCAGTACGCGGATCATCAACCATAACCTTTCACTTAAATAACCTAGTATAGGCACCTCTCCCCATGAGCTTGGCCTCCGGTGAAAACAAACCGTCAACCGGGAACTGCACAGGGCTTGGGTCGTACATTCACCTCATGTTCACATCATTTCACTTTCAACGGAGGCAGCCTCGGCATAACCCCTATGATGCTTGTTTAGAGGGAACCCATACTAAACTACATAAGTTTCTAGTTAAGCCCTACCCATAATCAGGTATTGTGGGGGTACTTGTATAATTGGAAGGGTATCGCATCCGAACCCAACCATCAGTTTTTATCAAATTCATCATGTCATTCAAGTCACATTCACCTTCAAAATCTTTCAAAGTCATTTCATTTCACATGTTCCCATCTAGAGTAGTCACTTTTATTTATTTAGCACTAGCAACTAGTCATGAGGGGTGCTAATTTTCTTGTATTGCTCTAGGCTAAATTTGATGCTCTTGTTCTAATCTATATCTAGACCAAGTGAATCATGAATCAAAAAGTAAACTTTGATAAACAAAACTCAAAAACTTGGGATAGGATCATTAAATCTAAAGTATGATGTAGTGGTGCCTTGCTCTAGTAGAGCTTTGCACTAGGTTAACTTGCAAGAATATTAGCTTGCCTTGGTTGGTGTAGTGATCAAAGTTCTCTTCTTCTTCCTCTTGGTAGAAGACCTCCTCTTCTTGGTAGTCTCCGGTACTAGCGTCTATAAACGAATACGAGGATAACAATCACCAATCAATACTTAAGGGGACTACTTAGCCTTAATGGCTTACTCAAGATGATCTATCATCATCACCAACATCCATACTAGGGTTTCACTTTTATTTACTTTGGAAAGGAATTTCCTCTCATTGAAATATTTATTAGGGTTTTCTATTTATTAACCATGAGAAATAATTTCCTCTCATTGAATCTTGTTAAGATTTAATTTCCTCAGTTAATAATATATGAACCTATGTTGACCTAGGTCAACACTTCATCATCATTATTTGAGGAAAATGATTTAAATGAGATGATACACCTCATGCAATTTAATACTAGCATGGTAATGATTTAATATCACTAAGTAATAAAATATGAGGTTCACTAGACCAAGGTCATCTCCCCTTATTGAATTCCTTAGGACCAAGATTTAAATGAGAGAGTAACTCTCATAATATTTAAATAATTAAATTTTGATAATTTAAATGGACTAGAAATGGCTCCATAGCCATTATTTGACTCTAGCCCATGATCATATGAAGCAACCATATCATATTTTTACATAATCAATTAGAGTATTCGAAATGTGAATTATAGCCATTGGATTCATCTTAAAATTCAATAGGGTTGATTTTATAAATTTATTTGAAGTTGGAAAACCTTCTGACTTGTTATTTTTACTATTCAAATTCTACAACAGATATTGATTTGAATCCAGTGTGGTTGGATAGAGCTTTTCATAAGCTTTCCAAATATATAAAATTCGTTGAATTTGGTTCAGCCGATTTGAAGTTATTTGATTTTGAATAAGGCATCTGCAAGCAATTTGACTGAATTGGATTTATTCGAATTCAAAATTTGGGCCTAGGCGGGAAAAGAAATGGGCTGGCCCAGCTTTGCTCTGGCGCTCAGCGGGCCACCTGACAGGGTGGGTCCCACGCGTCAGTGCATTTAAACAGCGAAGCGGTATAGATGAATGAGGGGCGTAGGATCAAAGGGGATCGGACGGTCGAGGTTCGTCGCCTTCCTCGACACAGCTCGCCGGAGAGCAAACCCTACCGGCGGCCAGAGGGTCGCGACGGAGGGCTTACCGGCATCCAGCGCGGTCGGCGAGGCGGGCGATCGGCGTTGGAGACGACGGCGTGTCGATGGAGGGTCGCGGAGAGGGCCGGGGTGGTCGCAATCGACGGCGCCTTTGCTGCGGTACTGCGGGGCTCCGATGAGCAATTGGTGCTAGCTAGGGCTCAATGTGGACGGGCGAGAGGTCGAGGCTGATCAGGAGGAAGAGGGGAAGGCGAGGGTGTGCTTGGATTGCTCGGGGAGGCCCTCCTTTTAGAGGAGCGCGAGGTGGCCGTGGGGTGCGGGCGAGGTCGACCATGGCGCCGTCGTTTGGGACGGCGAAGGGGCAAGGAGAGGTGGGCGTGGGCTTCCTGGCATGATGACGATCCTGGTGAGCGTGATGGCACGGCGAATGATGGACGGGAGCGTGCTGGAGGGGTCGTCGTCCTCGCGGTACTGTGGCAGAGTGCGATGATCATGGCGACGTCTACAGAGCACGAGCGACCAATGGCGCTTGTCTGGGCGTGTACTGGTGCGGTGTGGAGTGCTCGTGCGCAAGGAGAGAGGGAGAGGAGGACGACAGCGACGAGTGCAGGGCGTGTACTGGCACGTCCAGAGTTGTGCCAGTGCACGCTCTGGCGTGGCCTGGGCGTGGTGATCACGCTGGGTCTAGGGCTTGGAGGCATCTCCTTGGCAAAGGACCTTGTCTAGCATGCTCAGCATGATCTGGTGAGTTAAATTGACATGGTTAGAGGGAGAGGATAGGTCCAGTGGCAGGGATTGCATGATGGTGAGCACCATGCTAACATGGGGTGGCATGGGGGTGTGCAGGGCTCCTCTATGGTCAACTCTTGCATGGTTGTGACCAGTGAGGTGAGTGGAGATGATTTGGCAAGGTGAGAGTGACTAGAGGTGTAAGATAGCTAGGGTTGGCATGGTGATGTCCAAATCAATGGCATGGCTTGGCATTGATCTTGTGTGCACACTTTTCTTGTTCTTGGAGTGCTGCAAGCTTGAGAGGGGTGAGATGAGTGTGTATGACATGGTGCACAAGGTTGGAGAGGGCTAGATGTGTGCACATTGGATTAAAGTGAAAATGTGTATGTGGTACATGCAATGATGTGGCATGATTGAGGTGGTGATCATGGCCAAGGTTGTGTCACTTCATTGATGTGCCTTTAGGGTACATGGTGTACTATCAAGGAGGACAAGAGAGGGAGAGAGAAAAAGTGAAAAAGTGATGATAAGTGAATTGTACCTCCATTTGATTCTATGTGTACTTCATATATGACAAGCAAAGGTCTCTCTTGTGTGTAAATTCGACCAAATTTCTGCATGGTTGTGTTCCAAATGATGTTGGGCAACAATGTGTGGCATTGGTTTGAAATTTGGAGAGGTTTTATGAAAATTCAAAAAATGGAGGGAATCTAGAATGCTGTTTCAAAGTGGCATCTTGCCTTGACTATTTGGAGCAATGGTCAATGATCTGGTCAAAGTGGTCAACACCAAAGTTGTTCATCTTGATGAAGTCTTGGATGAGGTGCAAAGAGTTGTGAGGGTTTGGTTTAAGAATCTCTTAATAAAAGGGCTCAAAGTGGGTAAGATATTAAAAATGTCACATGTGACCATTATCACATGCCTCAAGTAATTTTCATTTCTTTGATTTTTGATTTGGTTTTGCTTGAACCAAATGATGTTGTTGAGTGTTGAAATGGTATAGAGGAGTGATCCAACCATTCACACCAAGTCTCAAGGTCAAAAGCTAAAATTTGTAATTTTGCTATTTCTTCTCATATGCCTCTATGGCATTTTTATTTTCTTTTTATTTCCTTTTGTTTCACCTTGGTTTTGATTTGTTAAGTACTAGGTAAGGTTTATTGAGGTTTTCCAATCCTCTAAACAAGGTAGAAAGGCCCAGGGTAAAGTTTTACAAAAATAACCATAGCCTCATATATGAAGCTAGTAGCATTTCTCTTTTTCTTAAAGGTCTCACTTTGATCCAAATGATCATGGATTAGGGTTTAGTGGGGTTTAACCATGGTTCACAACCCTCTGAAAAAGTGGCTAGGGCAAAAGTCAAGGTTTGCCAATTAGGGTTTTAGGCTTACATATGTTTTCTCTTTTCATTTATTTTTATTTTGCTTTATTTCATTTTGACTTCAAAGAGCAAGGTTTAGGGTTTTAGGTCTTTTAAAAATACTTCAACAATCAAATCATGGCAATAACACAACATATAAGCATGGTCACTATGCATCAAACTTAATTTAATAAAAGTTTTTGTTGGTTCCAAATTTTGGAAAAAGGGAAATTCATTTTCTTCTTTGTTTTAAAATTTGGGGATGTTACATATATCTTCCAAGATTATCATCGAATCTTGTAGTGTGAAGTTCGAAGAAAATGATGGCTCCCAAGTGGGGCAAGTTGATGTTTGTGCAGGTGATGAAATACCTCAAGATGCCATAGTAAGAATGGGTGTGGGATTTTTCCTCCCCATTGAGGGACACAGTGTGGCGTCTCGGGAAGGACTATGCTCTACTACGGTGGAGCCCTCATCTTCACAACATCAACAAACTCCATCTCTTGAACCTAATGATGCACCAACCCAAGAACAAGAACAAAACCCTCCCTCTAGTGTGCAAGATCAAGGACAAGATCAACCAAGGATTCATGATGGCTCCGATGAGTACCCATTCAATATTTGCTACTCACCGAATAATGTCCAAGATCAAGCACATGATGATGAGCACGCTCAAGAAATTGAGGAAGCTCAAGTTGAAGGTCAAGATGGGGACCCAAACGATCAAGTTGATCAAGTGAACCTCCAAGGCCTAGAAGAACCAAGGAGGAGATCGAGGCCCGTCGTCTTGCAAGAAGAGATAGAAACCAGTAAATTCTAGAACATACTCATGAGAAGGTCCTAAGTGATGTTAGAGGAAGAGTTTCCACAAGAAGGCAATTGGATAACTTTAGCAATCATCATGCTTATATCTCCTTAGTGGAACCCAAGAAAGTATTTGAAGCTCTTGAAGATCCGGATTGGTTGGAAGCTATGCACGATGAACTCAATAACTTCAAGCGCAACAAAGTATGGACTTTAGTAGAGAAGCCAAAGGAGTGCCGCAATGTTATAGGCACTAAATGGATATTCAAGAACAAACAAGATGAGTTTGGAATTGTTGTAAGGAACAAGGCAAGATTGGTAGCTCAAGGTTTCTCCCAAATTGAAGGAATTGACTTTGGAGAAACTTATGCTCCCGTGGCTCGCCTTGAGTCCATCCGTATCCTTCTTGCATATGCATCACATCATAATTTTAAGTTACAACAAATGGATGTGAAAAGTGCATTTCTTAATGGTCCTTTGCATGAAGAGGTTTATGTTAAGCAACCCCCGGTTTTGAGGATCCCGACTTTCCTAACCACGTCTATAAGCTTGATAAAGCACTTTATGGTCTCAAACAAGCTCCTAGAGCTTGGTACGAGCACCTTAAAGAATTGTTGATAGACCGTGGGTTTGATGTTGGGCTAATCGATCCCACTCTTTTTACTCAGAGGGTCAATGGGGAGCTTTTCGTTTGCCAATTATATGTTGACGATATTATCTTTAGCTCTACTAACAAAGCTTTCAATGATGAATTTTCAAAGCTTATGACCGATATGTTTGAGATGTCTATGATGGGAGAGATGATGTTCTTTCTTGGTTTTGAGATCAAGCAATTTAGAGAAGGGACTTTCATCAATCAAGCAAAATATCTCCAAGACATGCTCAAGAGGTTCAAGATGACGGAAATGAAGGGTGTAGCTGTTGGAGATATGCCCAAGAGGCAATAATAAATTAGTTATTGTTATATCTTAATGTTCATGATAAATGTTTACATCCCATGCTATAATTGTATTAACCGAAACATTGATACATGTGTGTTATGTAAACAACAAGGAGTCCCTAGTAAGCCTCTTGTATAACTAGCTTGTTGATTAATGGATGATCATGGTTTCGTGATCATGAACATTGGATGTTATTAATAACAAGGTTATGTCATTAGGTGAATGATATAATGGACACACACCCAAATGAGCGTAGCATAAGATCAAGTCATCAAGTTCAATTTGCTATAAGCTTTCGATACATAGTTGCCTAGTCCTTCGACCATGAGATCATGTAAATCACTTACACCGGAAGGGTACTTTGATTACATCAAACGCCACTGCGTAAATGGGTGGTTATAAAGATGGGATTAAGTATTCGGAAAGTGTGAGTTGAGGCATATGGATCAAGAGTGGGATTTGTCCATCCCGATGACGGATAGATATACTCTGGGCCCTCTCGGTGGAATGTCGTCTAATTAGCTTGCAAGCATGTGACTAGGTCACAAGAGATGACATACCACGGTACGAGTAAAGAGTACTTGTCGGTAACGAGGTTGAACAAGGTATGGAGATACTGATGATCGAACCTCGGACAAGTAAAGTATCG
>NC_061508.1:337119229-337195567 GCF_022539505.1 Lolium rigidum
GGGTTAGTCTCACATCAATCTCGTTGCTTCGATCTTGTAGATTAGATCTTGGGTGTTTCATAGATTAGATCTTGGATTTATTCGTCTTGCGGTAGGAAAATTTTTGTTTTCTATGCAACGAACCCCAACAGTAGCCACTCCAATGATTACCAAATGTCATCTTGCACTAGATCCCAATGGTAAAGAGGTGGATCAAAAGGTATATCGCTCCATGATTGGATCCTTGCTTTACCTTTGCGCATCTAGGCCGGACATAGTGTTGAGTGTTGGTGTGTGTGCAAGGTATCAAGCTTCTCCTAAAGAGAGCCACATGATGGCTCTCAAAAGAATCTTTTGATATTTGGTTGATACCCCAAGATACGGTCTTTGGTATCCTAAAGGCTCAAGTTTCTTTCTTAATGGATACACGGATGCGGATCGGGCGGGAGACAAGGATGATAGGAAATCAACTTCCGGGGCTTGCCAATTTCTTGGTAGGTCCTTGGTATGTTGGTCTTCTAAGAAGCAAAATGGTATATCTCTCTCCACCGCCGAAGCCGAATATGTTGCCGCCGCAAGTGGATGCACTCAATTATTATGGATGAGGCAAACTTTAAGGGAATACGGTGTCACTTGTGACAAAGTGCCTCTTTTATGTGACAATGAAAGTGCCATCAAGATTGCCTATAATCCGGTGCAACATTCAAGAACGAAGCATATTGAGATCCGGAATCATTTCATTAGGGATCATGTTGCCCGTGGTGATATTGAGCTATGCTATGTTCCAACCAAAGATCAACTCGCCGATATATTCACGAAGCCTCTTGATGAAGCAAGGTTTTGCTATTTGAGGAATGAGCTAAATATCATTGATTCAAGGAGTATAGCTTGACCATCTTGCAAACACACCTTCCTCTCAAAAATTTATTTGGTTTAGATGTGGGCATGGAAATAGGGGGAGTGCGGTTTAAACTATTGAGCTATCCCTTACCCCATAATGCCGATAATAAGAAATCATTCTCTTTATATCATATGTTGATATGTGAGCTTCAATGATGAGTATTGGTTTTGGGCCCAAGATATATCTTCGCGGTGCCATACCATAACACTCATACATGGTGGCCTAGGCCACCACACTCTTCTTTGTGAAGAGTTGGAGTTATTTGGATCTTTCATGGATTTCATTTGACTTTTATATGTTCTTATGGGAAATCACTCATGTTTGGTCTTTATTTGCAATGTTTGCAAATATGGGTGATAATGTACCATCAACAGTGTGATCTTTCTATCCTAAGCCCCACCTTACCTAAGAAACCTTTCCACTCTTAATACACTAAATCTCTGAAAATCTTTCAAGGGTTTTGGGCTTGGGGCGGGTATGCCGGCACTGCCGGTGGTGTCACCCCGGCACTGCCGGTCACGGTTGAGCGGCACTGCCACTGTCGGGTGGGGTCAAAGTGACGGGCCCTGGGGGAGTTAGGGCAACTGCCCCACTTCTCTCCCGTGCCCCTCTCCTCCCACACGACGCCCCAGCCGCCGCCGACGCCGCCCCATCCCTCAAGCCGCCGTCCTGAGTCCTTCCTCGACCCCTGGTCAGCTGGGCTTGGGCAGGCCACCCCCCTCCATGGCTTCCTCCTCCGGTAAGCTTCTCCTCCTTCTCTCTACCTCTCTAGGCTGGGTTGACTTGCCTAGAAAATAGATGGCTGGAGGATTTGCTCCGTAGATTTTACCATGGAGGTAGATAGTCCCTTGCATTGCTCTGATGAAATTTTGAGACACAATGTGCGAGTCTTCAGCGGATCTGGCGTGTTTCAGACTTGACCAGAACTGCCGGCCATTACTCAGCGGCACTGCCGCTGGGCCGGCACTGCCGCCCTCTGCAACCCGGCAGATCGCCGGTTGGGCCGGCACTGCCGCCCATACCACCCCGGCACTGCCGGCGATGGTGCTGCCAGATCCACCCTAGCCTCTACAATTGTATCTTGAACAATTCATTCGTAATGCACTGACTGTCAGTTTTTCATTCATTTAGTGTACCCTATCATCATTTCCCTCTGTCCCTTGCTGTCTCAGGTGCAGGTGGTTCACATCGTCAGAACTCAGGCAAACGGGCTGTTTCGGGAGACTTTGAAGTTGAGATATTACCGGTGAAGAAGGTATCTCGTCGGGAGAAGGGTATGGCTGAAAAAGAACCTCGCCACCTCATCATCAAAAGGCTGCGAGGCACACCTATTGGGAAATGGCCTGATCATGAGTATGCTCGGCTGCGTCAGACAAATGTCTATATCACACCCAAGGCCACCAACTGTTCTGAGCTGTTCTGGACTAAATATCAAGAGAAGAGCTATTTGGATCTCTATGCTGAGGCTACCTATCGTGTTGCTCCTATGCACCACATTAACTTTGCTCACATGGACAAGCATGCTCAGTATTTTGCAGAAGCTCGGGAGATTTGTGAGTACCTTGGTCTCTTCCCCCTGATGAAGTTTCATCACCCTTACAATGTTGATGTTATTGGACAATTCTTTGCCACTGTGTATGTTGACAATGATGATGCCAAGACTATGACTTGGATGACTGAGGGTCGCATGTTGCATGGCACCTGGGGTCAGTTTGCAGAGTGTCTTGGCTATCCAGTGCTTACTGACAACACGGAAGGATACTTCCGGTCTCACAACACTCCAAAGCCCATTGATAAGGCTCTTCTGGCTGGTCTATATCTTGAAGGAGAAGTGGTGTATGGCTCTCAGAAGTTTCTTCGTCCAGTTTATGACATCCTTCTTCGCATTTAGAGAGAGGTCCTCAATCCCAAGGTTGGCTGCGTTGATCAGATTTATGGCTATCTTGGAAATCTTCTGTATCTCGCTCACCAGCACCGTGGCACCGGCCTTCAGCTTGATGTGATGGATTATCTGTGGGAGGAGTTTTGGTCTTGCATCATGTCTCGCAAGTCTCCGGTGTGTGCACCCTACTTCATGTGTTTCATTTGCTCTCGCTAGGAGAATGATGGGTATGGTAAGCTCCTTGATGATGTTAACTATTTGCCTCACAAACACAAGGATCTCAAGGTCAAGGCTCATTCCCTTCCTCCTCGTCTTCCCGCTGACGATGAATCTGCCGAAGAGGACTCAGATACGGAGTATGTTCCCCCTGCTGACAGTGGATGGTTTGCTCGTATTGAGGCCAAGCTTGCCAAGATGTTTTGTCTCAAGTCTGACATCAACAGGCGTCAATACCAAGCTCATAGGGAAAGTAAGATGGAGAGGAGGAACACCAAGCTCATTATGCGCAAATTGGAGATTCCTGTTGAGAGCGGATCAGAAGAGGTCATTACTCCTGAGGAAGAGTGGCTGTCAAACCATGGCAATGTGACTGAGTTTGAGCAGCCTGGGCTACCCGGTCCTTCACGCCGACAGCGTCTTGCTAGTGATGATGAAGACAGTGAGCCTAAGCCCGCCGAGTCTAAAGACGACGACAAGACGGAAGAATCCTCCGACCGTTCCGAAGATATCTGAGCTTCCATGGGATGTTGTAGCATCGCTTCTTTTCTCCTTTTTGGTGCTTTAATGCCAAAGGGGGAGAAGAAGGTCTATTAGGACTTGCACGGGATTTGCTCGGGTTGAGGCACACGCATATGCGTTTACCATGTCTTTAAAGCTTGTGTCCTCCTTTTATCAGTTGTGCTTATGTTGAACTTTATCGTTTGTTTCTTCGTGTTGAAACTCTGTTCTATGTGTGGTGGCAAGACATATTGTTATGGATTTCGGAATTTGATATGGTTGAGATTGTCGTTATGAAATGGAATGATCAGTATATATCTCTACTTGACTATGGATATATCTCAAATTGATGCATGGTATGATCATGAGACTTGGAGTTTGAGATTATACATAGTTGAGTATATCTTTATGAAAGGGTATGGTCACTACATCTCAACTTTTATATCCCTCTTTCTATTATCTGTCATACATGTTATGTTATCATTGTGTTGCCTACACCCTGATGGTTAGAGTTGCTCTGTACCTAATATATGCATATGTATTCAAACACAAAATTCCTGTATGCACACATTTAGGGGGAGCTTCTCTCTTTTTGAAACACTATGCTATTCTTGCTCTCTATTTGCTAAATCCCGGTATTGTCATCAAACACCAAAAAGGGGGAGATTGAAAGAACATTTCATGATCTCTAGGGTTTTGCGTGTTTGTTAACAACACCGGTGACAATCTAACTGTGTGCTAAGTATGTGACAGATAAAGAAAAAGCACCACGACTAATAATCTCGATCCCCTCAAAAAGGAGAAAAGAGTGCTGCAGAAATCCTTCCAGTGGCCGGCACTGCCGGTGGATGAGGGCCGGCACTGCCGGTGGGCGCACCCAGGCACTGCCGGTGGATGCACCCCGGCACTGCCGGCTATCTCTGTCGACTGCTGTGACCTAATTTCAGAGGCCGGCACTGCCGCCATCTCTGGGCCGCACTGCCGCTGAAGACTTTCCAACGGGCAGATTTGGTGGAGGGGTATATAAGGAAGCCTTCCCCTACCTTGGAAAGTGGCTCAAACCCTCAAGACTTGTTCCACCATTGCTGAGCCACCAAGAACACCAAAATCGTCAGATCTCCTCCCTCAACCACCCAAATCTCTTGAGCTTTGAAGAATCGAAGGAGAAGACCCCGATCTACATCTTTACCAAAGTGATTTGCATTTCCCCCTCATTTCGTTGAGGGCCCCCTTGCTAGTGTTCCTCTTTGGAATCCCTAGTTGTTTGTGGTTGATGTGTTCTTGTTGATTGTTGTGTTGTTACGCATTTTGGGAGCCTCCAATTTGGTTGTGGATGTGTGCCCCAAGAACCTTGTAAAGGCCCGGTTTCCGCCTCGAGGAAATCCCTTAGTGGAAGTGGGCTAGGCCTTCGTGGCATTGCTCACAGGAGACCTGAGTGAAGCCTTCGTGGCGTTGGTCTGGCTTTCGTAGCGACCACACTCCTCCAAACGTAGACGTACCTTCTTGCAAAGGAAGGGAACTACGGGAATCATCTCTGTGTCCCCGCGTGCTCCAATCTCGGTTAACTCTATCCTATTATCTCCCCTATATATTGTCTTGATATATATTGCTTAGTAGTTGATCTTGTCATATAGGTAAATTCACATAGTTGCATATCTAGAGAATTCACCTTTGTGTCAAGCCTAAATTGAAAAAGAACTAAAAATTGGTTAGCACCTATTCACCCCCCCTCTAGGTGCGGCATACGATCCTTTCAGATGTGTATGCCGCCGATTGGGACGATGGAGACCTTGGTGGGGTCGGTCCTAGACGGAATCCAGCACTCGTCCTGAGGGACGATCGGAAAGTTGCCGGCGTACAGAACACGGCCCACTACGATGGAGTCGTTGAAGCTTCCCATGGCGGAACCCTCCCGGTTCCGGCCTCCAGACGCCGCTGGCCCCACGGTGGGCGCCAACTGTCGTTGCCTATTCGATGGTACCCCGGAGGAGGGATCCTCACGGAGGGGGAAGAAGTAGGGACCATAGGGCGGAGAGCACTCGGGACGGTGGTACTCGATTTACCTAGCTTCAGAACACCTGCTCGAGGACAGGGCCTACTGCTGCTTGTCTGAAATTATCTGGGCGCTTTCGCGTTGTTACAATGAGTTGTGGTTATGCCTCTAGGGCTCCCAGGATCCGGCTTATAAAGGCGCCAGGATCTAGGGTTTCTATGGAGAGTCCTACCCGGATTACAATCTTGCCTAACTACGGTACATTACATTGCCGTGCACGTCAAGGATCCGCCTATCCCTAATACGCCGTACTGGATCCGGCTACCCCTGGTGGGCCAGGCCAGATCCGGCTCCTTGTTCCTGGGCTGGACTTCCTCCATCCTGATCAACAGCAACTGGGCCGCCCGATGGGCCGTATGCCACCATCACCATCTGTGGGCCACCCGGGCTTGCCGGATCTAGCCACTATCGATGGTACACCTATGAAGTATACCCACAACAACACCCGAGTGGATCGCGGAATTTATGTCACTTTCACCGCACTAGCCACCCCCGTTACTCCATCTAATGCATACGTTCCCCCTCACACGCCCTCATACACAAGTTTGATCAGAACAAGTAAACAAGAACGGGGCACATAATATGCATCTACTTTCATAACTGAAACAAAACTATTGCAATCTCAAACATATATTAACTCATAAAAAGATCCACCACAAAGGTATTACATAGATGACCGTAATCATGTTCAGCAGCTCATACGGTGCTAATTAGTGAAGCTCAAAGAGAGGAGAGATACATAAGTTACTTTCACAAAACCATAGTCCAGGGGTGGGCTACCCCCTCTTCATCATGGTGTCGATGGTGGAGTCGTCGGAGGAGGTTGAGACCACGCCGGCAGCGCCCTGCCGGAGTTTTCCCCCTCCAATCTGCAGCTCCAGGTCTCTGTTTTTGTGTTTCTGTGTTTCGATAGCGCTCCCTTCCGAAAACATCGGGGAGTATTTTTATAGACGTTTTTACATCAAGATGGAGGCACGGAGATGAAAATGTACGGCATCAGAGGCTTGATACGTTGCAAACATATCTATAATTTTTGATGCTTCATGCTTGTTTTACATCAATTTCTATATGTTTTGTTTACACTTTGTTGCACTTTTATACATTTTCTCGCAATAACCTATTGACAAGATGCAACAGTGTCAGTTCCCTGTTTTCTGCTGTTTTGTATTTCAGAAAAGTTGTACAGGAAATATTTTCAGAATTGGACGAAACAAAAGCCGAAGATCTTATTTTTTCGTAACGAAGACGAAGTCCAGAGGGGGACGAAGAAGCGCCACAGGGCGGCCAGACCAGGCCTCTCCCTTCCGCCTATAAGAAGCCTCCCGACACGTGAACCCTAAAGGAACAAGCCTCCGTCCACGAAAAGTTCCGTAGCTCCGCCGCTGTCGCAGACAAGATCCGGGGGACAGAAGTCTCTGTTCCGCACCCCGCCGGACGGGGAATTGCCCCTGAGCCATCTCCATCGACTCCACCGCCATCTTCATCGCCGTTGCTGACTCCCATGATGAGGAGTGAGTAGTTCTCCCCCGAGGCCGAGGGCTTTACCAGTAGCTATGTGGTCTATCTATCTCTCCATGTATGATCTTTATGTGATCATGAGCTTTGTAATCTAGTTGAATAAGTAAATGTTATTCTTCAACTATTGTGCTACTCAAGTGGTTTTATTATAAGATCTCCGGGGACACCTTGTCCAACAGTGTGAAGGTGACAGTGTGCACACCGTGTTTGTTTTTAAGCTTAATTTACAGAAATACCTATGAATTGTGGTGTCTAGTTAGTACCATCCTTGTATGCTCAAAGTGATAGTGTGGGGCGTCCATAGATTTGGGAATGCGAACTTTAAGGAATGCTTATGCAGCCCTACGCAGTGAATTTGTGTTTATTATCAAACCAGAGAGTGGTTCAGAGTAGCATAGTGAAGTGATAATATCTATGTATTCAATTATGGTATCATTGTTGAGAGTGTCCACTATTGAAAGTATGATCCCTATGCCTTGTTTCCAAGCATTGAAACAACGTTTACAACCAGTTCCGCTACATGTTTGCTTGCTGCCATTTTAATTTCAGATTGCAATTACCACTCATAATCATCCATATTACTTGTATTTCACTATCACTTCGCCGAACTAGTGCACCTATACACCTGACAAGTGTATTGGGTGTGTTGGGGACACAAGAGACTTCTTGTATCGTAATTGGAGGGTTGCTTGAGAGGGATATCTTTGACCTCTACCTCCCTAAGTTCGATAAACCTTGGGTGATCCACTTAAGGGAAAGTTGCTTCTGTTCTACAAACCTCTGCACTTGGAGGCCCAACACTGTCTACAAGAATAGAAGCGTGCGTAGACATCAATCTCTTTTCTAGCGCCGTTGCCGGGGAGGTAACGTAAAAGGTACTAACATCCTCTGGCTACTAAGTTTTCTAGTTGCTGGTGAGTGCTCGAAGTTATTTCCTTTAGATTCTGCAATTATATATTTTTTTTTATTTTCACTAGTTAGGCTTAATGGAAAACAACAACAAAATTAGAGAGTTTTATAGTATTTATCTTGAGTTAGGACATGAGGTGTTTGAAGAGAAAATTAAAAAAACCTATGAAACTTTACTTGCATGCTAGTAGCAATGTTATTAGTATGAATTCTTTGAACACCATTATTGCTAATGCTATGGAAAAGTCTAAGCTTGGGCAAGCTAGTTTTTATGGAAATGATCTTTTTAGTTCCCTAGCTTTTGAGGAGGAAATTTGCTATGATGATACTATGCCTCCAATATATGATGATTACAATGATGATTATGTTATTTTTAGTCCACCTACTATTGAGGAGAAGGTTAATTATGATTACAATATGCCTCCTGTATTTGATGATTATGGTGATGAGAATAATAATGATAGCTATTTTGTTGAATTTGCTCCCACTACAATTAATAAGAATGACTATGCTTATGTGGGGAGTAATAATTATTTTATGCATGTCGCTCATGATAAGAATGTTTTTATGTGATAGTTATATTGTTGAGTTTATTCATGATGCTACTGAAATTTATTATGAGAGAGGAAAATATGGTTGTAGAAGTTTTCATGGTACTAAAACACCTCTCTATATGCTGAAAGTTTTGAAGTTACTCTTGTTTTATCTTCCTATGCTTGTCACTTTGTTCTTTGTGGATTTATCTGTGTACAAGATTCCTATGCATAGGAAGTGGGATAGACTTAAATGTGTTTCATATTTGCCCTTTGATGCTCTTTTTTGCTTCAATTCATATTTCTTATGTGAGCATCTTCTCAAACTATCAAGCCTAGCTGAAAGGCGTTAAAGAAAAGCAATCTTGGGAGATAACCCATATTTTATTTCTCTATTTTTTCTTTTGTTGAGTCTGGAAGTTATTACCACTTTAATAACCTCTCCTTATCATTGTTATTTTGTTTTTGTGCCAAAAATAACCTCTAATAGGAAGAAAGTAAGATTTGGGGAAGTTGCTGTCCTGAAACAGATTCTGTGCTGTCACCATAAAAATTCGTATTCCCAGCCAGAACGTAATTTTGAGCTGACAATTTTTTAACATATGCCCCAAGTTATTATATAACTTTAGTTAGTTGAACCCTTTTCGATCTGAGCAACAGATGATTTTCTAAAAAATCAATCTTTACCTGCTGTTCTGTTTTGACAGATTTCTGCCACTATTTGCATTTGCCTCTTAATCTCTTTCTTTTTTAGTTCTTTTGAGGAAAGAGCTTTTTGAAGAAGTTGCTACAGTAGCTAATGTTTTAATAGATATTTGATATATGTTAGAACTGAACCCAAGTGGATTTTTTATTCTGATTGCACTAATGCTGCTAATAAGAATTGTGTGAAGTTTTCTATGAAGGAAGTTTTCAAGTGTTGGGAGAGAAGAATAATGTAATGAGATGAAGAATGGACAAAAGCTCAAGCGTGGGGATGCCCATGTCACCCCAAAAAATATCCAAGAGGTACAAGCGTTAAAGCTTGGGGATGCCCAAGGCATCCCCTCTTAATCAACAAAGCAACATGTCATCTTTCTATGCGCTATATTTTTATTGCTTCATATGCTATGTGTTGTTCTTGGAGCATCTTTATTTTTGTTTTGTTTTGTTTTATTTGCTGTAGCATATGGTTGGATCCTAGCATTCTTGTTTGGGAGAAAGACACACTCTGTTTTAATTGTATAGAACACTCTAGTTTTCGCTCTTATTGTTCTGCGAGTGTTCTAGTTTGCTAGTACTGCGTTTAGCTCTTGGTTTTCTATTATTATTTAGTTCAGAGCTTGATTAGTATTATTTATTTATGTATGTAGCTCTCTGGTCCTTATTGATTATTATCTATGAGAGTTGTTTCAAATAAATTGATTGGTGTTGGAGACGAGTAAAATGTTTTATACTTACAGTGATGCAAAAGAAAGCTTGTTTAGACTATGGCATAGACTTTGGCATGTCATGTTGGATGATATTTTAATCATATGCTTAGTATTTATTGTTGTAGCATGACTTGTCTCAAATAGCTGAGAGTGCATAATGTGCTATGAAAAGAATCATGTTTTGTTTCCATCATAAAAAGCATAATATTGTGGTATTCTCCTTTGATGCTTTATTGGATTGACTTGGCACATGCTTATACCATGTTATGACTACAAACTAGTCAACTAAAACCTCTATGATCATTTAGTTTTTTACTTGTGATATCACTTTATGCTTTGATTAATAATGTTTTGTCGCTATGCATGATTATGGCCATTACTGCTCTCTTAGTTGGTCGCTCCCAGTCTTTTGATAGCCTTCGCCTGTACTGAGTATGAACTCTACTCGTGCATCCAACCATCAAAAACCAAAGATTGCTAATTATGTCCACCATATCTACCTACTAGCATCATTGCTATTCCAAGTAATTCATCATGTTTTTATTTATCTTCCAAATTAAATTTTGTCATGAGAAAATTAGTTAGTAAAGCTCTCACGAACTTGATGGCACATTTACTTTCTTGCACTTAATAAACTTGAGCCATTGTGACTATATTATGAAGTTTATATGCTTGCAAATTGCGAGTTGGGAGTTAGCACAACCATGCTTTTATGGGGCACGCTTTCAACATTGCACTTATTCCTATTTAGTTGATATCCTATTCTTTTGTTTATGGATGCCTAGCGATGCGAAATAAAATGGAAATGTGTAAGTCCATGGAGTTTGTATATATGTTAGAGAAACGCCTGAGCGGCTAATTTAAGGCATGCATCATTCATGGTGGAAATTTACAGCGAGTGGCGAAGAACAAAAAAAATCTAAGGAAGGGCGAACCTTGAATGATGCAAATATCAAAATAATCCTAAAAATAGTAATGATATCTTAATACAATAAAAATAAAAATATATTTGATTATAAGTATAACCTAAAAAACATACCAATAATGCTAACTCAACGGTTAAGCTTTACATCTTTTTTAAGAATATGAGTAATTCGAACAATCAAGACATTTGATTATCCCTCGTCCGCGCAACTCGGTTTTGATTATATTTTTTGCTGGAAAATTCCTTACAATTTTTGATGTCACCACAGGTAAACCCAATGTCATCTTAATGAGGTAATAATGTGGTCAGAGAAAGTATGACGTGCATTTCAAATATCTGAAAATCTTTGAAGTCTTCAATTCTACAAGTATGTATAATGAATAACTCAAGCTTATCTTGTATATAGTAGGGTACATTCAATGATAAATCTATGTAATACAAGCAATGTTATTTACACTGAACCTAGAATACGAGTTGATATTTGTAGGTAAAAATAGTCTATGTTTTTGGTTTGTAATCGATTTTGCGCAGTGTTTACCGAAACAGGCATAACTTTCTCATACAGAGTCCGTTTTCGACGTATGACCACTCAAAATTTTCAGAAAAAACACGCGCATCCAAATGTATTCATCAAAAATCAAGGTAGGGTGACTGCCCTACCTTGCCCTACTGGGAGTTTCGCCCCTGTTTACAGCGAACCATAGTGAGCATTCTATGAAGCATCTTCAATAAAAACCTATGCCTATAGTAAATAAAAGGATTGCTGAGATGCTCATTATCTGTTTGTCTTGTCATTTTGGCATGGGATTGCTCCTAGGCAGGAGTACTTCCGTATCATGGGGCAGGAGGTACCCTGTTGGCGTTCTCGATGATGCATGTATACTTACAATGACGAGAACTTATTTGGGACCTAAGTTGAGTAGCATGAGGTTTAGGTACTCGTATTCAAGGGGCACGAGGTTTTCAACTTGTGATTTGACAAGCATATAACTCATATTTTCCCTCACATTAACTTTAACCATTCAAGATGCTTATGATAGGGATAATGAGAGCTCAAAGCTAATGCGTGCCATACTTTTTGGAAGGTTTATAAAACTTGTTAATCTTCCTTACTTCTGCAAAGGACCTTTTCTTTTACTTTTATGTTGAGTCTTCATCTTCTTGCTTTATGCATCAATTAAGAGAGCATAGTTGTTATTCTGAGTATAATGTGCATAGTCCTAATATTTATTATTGATTGATTCATGATTATGATATTGCTTGTTCTTAAATTACTTGTATCTAGTCACCCTATGAACTTTAAAGGTGTCCTAGCATTTATGTTTTGCTACTTCATAAAGGACAAGTTGAGTACCACTTTGCTATGTTTTCTCTATGCTCAAAAACAAACAGTTGCTTTCAGTGCACAATTATTCATGATCCTTTGTTTGAGTTAATTT
The DNA here is from genome assembly GCF_022539505.1 of Lolium rigidum. Lineage (NCBI taxonomy): Eukaryota > Viridiplantae > Streptophyta > Magnoliopsida > Poales > Poaceae > Lolium > Lolium rigidum. The sequence continues at coordinate 337,131,498 of NC_061508.1, forward strand.
TCATGTTGTAACATAGTTGCTAAGTTCTATTGTTAGAATTATATCTATCATGCCTATGTTTAGAGTACTTTGATCCCAGCTCACAATGCTTTTACAATAACTTGATCAAGATTGTGTTGGCTTCATGTCACCTCAAAAATTATTTTTGTTATCACTTACCTACTCGAGGACGAGCAGGAGTTAAGCTTGGGGATGTTGATATGTTGCAAACGTATCTATAATTTTTGATGCTCCATGCTTGTTTTACACCAATTTCTATATGTTTTGTTTACACTTCGTTGCACTTTTATACATTATCCGGCACTAACCTATTGACAAGATGCCACAGTGCCGTTCCTCGTTTTCTGCTGTTTTGTATTTCAGAAAAGTTGTACAGGAAATATTCTCGAAATTGGACGAAACAAAAGCCGAAGATCTTATTTTTCCGTAACGAAGACGAAGTCCAAAGGGGGGACGAAGAAGCGCCACAGGGCGGCCAGACCAGGCCTAGGCGCGGCCCAGGCCCTGGCCGCGCCTAGGGGTGGTCTGGGGCCCCTTGGCCTCCACCGACCTCCCCCTTCCACCTATAAGAAGCCTCCCGATGCGTGAACCCTAAAGGAACAAGCCTCCATCCATAAAAAGTTCCGTAGCTCCGCCGCCGTCGCAGACAAGATCCGGGGGACAGAAGTCTCTATTCCGGCACCCTGCCGGGACGGGGAATTGCCCCCGGAGCCATCTCCATCGACTCCACCGCCATCTTCATCGCCGTTGCTGACTCCCATGATGAGGAGTGAGTAGTTCTCCCCCGAGGCTAAGGGCTTTACCAGTAGCTATGTGGTCTATCTATCTCTCCATGTATGATCTTTATGTGATCATGAGCTTTGTAATCTAGTTGAATAAGTAGATGTTATTCTTCAACTATTGTGCTACTCAAGTGGTTTTATTATGAGATCTCCGGGGACACCTTGTCCAACGGTGTGAAGGTGACAGTGTGCACACCGTGTTTGTTTCTTAAGCTTAATTTACAGAAATACTTATGAATTGTGGTGTCTAGTTAGTACCATCTTTGTATTGTCAAGGTGATAGTGTGGGGCGTCCATAGATTTGGGAATGCGAACTTTAAGGAATGCTTATGCAGCCCTACGCAGTGAATTTGTGTTTATTATCAAACCGGAGAGTGGTTCAGAGTAGCATAGTGAAGTGATAATATCTATGTATTTAATTATGGTATCATTGTTGAGAGTGTCCACTAGTGAAAGTATGATCCCTAGGCCTTGTTTCCAAGCATTGAAACACAGTTTACAACCAGTTCTGCTACATGTTTGCCTGCTGACATTTTTATTTCAGATTTCAATTACTACTCATAATCATCCATATTACTTGTATTTCACTATCTCTTCGCCGAACTAGTGCACCTATACACCTGACAAGTGTATTGGGTGTGTTGGGGACACAAGAGACTTCTTGTATCGTAATTGCAGGGTTGCTTGAGAGGGATATCTTTGACCTCTACCTCCCTGAGTTCAATAAACCTTGGGTGATCCACTTAAGGGAAACTTGCTGTAGTTCTACAAACCTCTGCACTTGGAGGCCCAACACTGTCTACAAAAATAGAAGCGTGCGTAGACATCAAGGCTCGAGGGCCAGGATGGGGCACCCCACGCGGCCAAGGAATCTGGCCGCGTGGGCCTACCCCTTTTGGTCCTTGATGACCCACAAGTATAGGGGATCGCAACAGTTTTCGAGGGAAGTAAAACCCAAATTTGTTGATTCGACACAAGGGGAGCCAAAGAATACTTATAAGCCTTGACAACGGAGTTGTCAATTCAGCTGCACCTGGAAAAGCACTAGTAACAGGGTGATGTGAAAGCAGTGGTAATATGATGCGGCGCCAGAAAATAGTTGGTACTACTTTGATGGCGTGTTGACAGGGAAATGTGATGCAGCAGTAATATGAGAGCAATAGTAACACAACAGAGTAGCAAGTAACACGAGAGGAGATGGCACCGGAAAATATCCCAGCGCGCAGTTGATTGAAAAGCAATGATGATGAAATAAATGACCGGGGTTCCCGGCTATCTGCACTAGTGGTAACTCTCTAAATAACAAGTGTTGAGTGAGCAAATTACAGTTGGGCAATTGACAGAATTGAATTTAGCATTAAGATGAAATATCCAATCTATTAATATCGTAGGCATGTTTTCCATATATAGTCATACGTGCTCGCAATGAGAAACTTGCATAACATCTTTTGTCCTACCAGCCCGTTTGCAGCGGGGCCTCAAGGGAAACTATTGGTAATTAAGGTACTCCTTTTAATAGAGCACCGGAGCAAAGCATTAACACTTGGTGAAAACATGTGATCCTCATATCAAAGCCATCCCTCCGGTTATCCCAATTCGAGGTCACTTTGGGGCCTCGGGTTCCGGACAAAGACAAGTGCATACAATTTGTAGATACAATCTAAGCAACAATTATAGAGCCTAGATCTAAGATCATGCCACTCGTGCACTAGTGACAAGCATTAAACATAACAATATTGCGAGCAACAAATACTTCACAAACTTATAAGATATACTGAACATAATGATCAATCCATCGGATCCCAACAAACACAACACCGATTACATCATATGGATCTCAATCATGTAAGGCAGCTCATGAGATCATTGTATTGAAGCACATGGGAGAGAGTACCATCTAGCTACAACCAAGAACCCATAGTCCCTGCGGGAATTACTCACAAACCATCATGGAGTCGAAGTGGAGGCGGTGGAGTCGATGGCGATGGCTCCGGGGGCACTTCCCCGTCCGGGCAGGGTGCCGGAACAGAGACTTCTGTCCCCCAAAACTTGGTTTCGGCAATGACGGCGGCTACGGAACTTTTCGTGGACGGAGGGTGATATGTTTTGGAGTTTTTAGGTCAGAGGGGTCTTATAGGCGAAGAGGTGACGCGAGGGGGTGCACGGGGTGCCCATACCACCCCCAGGCGCGGCCAGTCCTGGGCCCGCGCCTGGGCCTGGTATGGCTGCCCCGTGGCACATCTCCGTCTCCCCTTCTGGCTCCCGGAGTCTTCTGGTATATTAGAATTTCTGTGATTTTTCCAGAATTTTCCGAGCACTTTCAATTTTGGACATTTTCTGCAATAAACAGACATAATAAACATAAACTGGCACTGTGGCACTTGTTAATAGGTTAGTCCAATAAATGTCATAAAATGATGCAAAGTGCACATAAAACATAGAGGAATTGGTGTAAAACAAGCATGGAGCATCAAAAATTATAGATATGTTTGCAACGTATCAACATCCCCAAGCTTAACTCATGCTCGTCCTCGAGTAGGTAAGTGATAACAAACAAATAATTTTTGAAGTGACATGCACCTTCAAAGTTCAAAGGATGACTAAATACAAATAATTTAAGAACAAGTAATAACACATTCATGATTCAATCAATAATAATTTTGGGACCATGCACATAAAACTAAGAATGACAACTATGCTCTCTTAATGGTGCATGAACTTAGAAGATGAAGACTCAACATAAAAGTAAAAGAAAGGCCCTTCGCAGAGGGAAGCGAGGATTACTCATGTGCTAGAGCTTTTTATTTTGAAAGCATGGAAACAATTGTGTCAACGGTAGTAATAATTCATATGGGTTATGTATAAAACTTCCTATAAGTTGCAAGCCTCATGCATCGAATACTAATAGTGCCCGCACCTTGTCCTAATTAGCTCGGATTTTCATGGATTATCATCGCATTACATATGTTTCAACCAAGTGTCACAAAGGGGTACCTCTATGCCACTCAGTACAAAGGTCCAAGGAGATAAATCGCATTTGATTTCTCGATTTTGATAGATCTCAACTTAAGGACATCCATACCGGGACAACATAGAAAACAGATAATGGACTCCTCTTTTTAATGCTTTAAGCATTCAACAATAATAATATTCTCATAAGAGATTTTGAGGATTTGAGTGTCCAAGCTGAAACTTCCACCATGATACATGGCTTTGGTTGGCGGCCCAATGTTCTTCTCTAACAATATGCATACTGGAACCATTTCTCATGGCAAATCTCCCTTACTTCAGACAAGACGAACATGCATAGCAACTCACATGATATTCAACAAAGGTGTGACAGGTTGATGGCGTCCCCGGATAACATGGTTACCGCTCAACAAGCAACTTATAAGAACTAAGATACATAAGTGACATATTCCTTACCACAATAGTTTTTAGGCTACTTTCCCATGAGCTATATATTTTAAAAACAAGGAATAAATTTTTGAAAGGTTTTAAAGGTAGCACACAAGCAATTTACTTTGGAGTGGAGATAAAATACCACATATAGGTAGATATGGTGGACACGATTGGCATTTTGGTTTTTGGGAGTTGGATGCACGAGTAGAGCTCATACTCGCACAAATGAAGGCTAGCAAAAGAAAGGGGGCGACCGACTAAGAGAGCAATAATGGCCATAATCATGCATAGCGACAAAACTTATTAATCAAAGCATATGGTGATATTAAAAGTCAAAAACTAAATGATCATCAAGTCAACTCAATTGAAACATCAAAGGAGATCTTTCATTTGCATCACTATTAATATGAGACTTCTTACTCGTATCCAACACCAATTAACTTATTTGAAACAACTCTCGTAGATAATATTCAGTAGATATCGGAGAGATAAATTCACTTGCATATAGAAAACCAACAAGCTCTGAACATAGTATGAATGAAAAACTAGAGCTTAAACGCAAGACTCGCAAAAATAGAACGCTCGTTGAACATATGAGTGAAAACTAGAGCGTTCATGCAATTAAAGCGGAGCGTGTCTCTCTCCAAAACAAATATGATGGGTCCAACTTTATTGAACAGCAAACAAAACAAAACAAAACACACACAAAAAACGCTCCAAGAATAACACATAATGCATGAAGCAATAAAAATATAGCGCACTGAAAAATGACCTGGTGCTTTTTACTGATGAAGAGGGGGTGCACGGGGCATCCCCAAGCTTTGACACTTGAACCTCTTGGATATTTCTTGGGGTGTCCAGGGGACATCCCCAAGCTTGAGCTTTTGTCCATTCTTCATCCTATGGCATCATTCTGCTCTCCTTACACTTGAAAACTTCCTTCACCCAAAACTCAACATAATTCATTAGCAATATTAGTGTAATCAAAATAAGCAATCCACTTGGTTCTGGTATGACATATGTAAAGCTTATATTAAAACATTAGCTACTGCATAAACTTCTTCGGAAAGCTCCTTCTTTTAAAAGAACTCAAAAAGAAAAAGATTAAGAGGCAAATGCACTAATGGCAGAAATATGTCAAAACAGAACAGCGGTTAAAGATCGATTTTTTTGAGACTTCTCCGTCACTCAGATAGAAAAATGTTGAACTAATGAAAGTTAGATAATAACCTGAGGAATATGCTCGTAAATTTTCAGCTCATGGTGACGTCCTGGTGATTTATGCGAATTTTTCTCGCGACAGTCCAGAAATAGAAACAGCATTGCAAATTTCCCAAATAATACTTTCTTACCATTAGAGGCTACTCTTGGCACAAAAATGAAAATAAAAAATGATAAGGAGAGGTCATTACAGTAGCAATGACTTCCAAGACTCAACAAAACAGTAAAATAATAGAAATAAAAACATAATGGGTTGTCTCCCAAAAAGCTCTTTCTTTATAGCCATTAAGATAGGCTCGGTAATTTGAGAAGATGCTCACATATGTAATATGAATTGAAGCAAAAGAGAGCATCAAGAAGCAAATATGAAACACATTTAAGTCTTACCCACTTCCTGTGCATGGAAATCTTGTACACAAATAAATTCACAAAGAACAAAGTGACAAGCATGTGAAGGTAAAACAAGAGTAACTTTAAAATTTTCAAGCATGTAGAGAGGTGTTTTAGTACCATGTAAATTCCTACAACCATATTTTCCTCTCTCATAATAATTTTCAGTAGCATCATGAATAAACTCAACAATATAACTATAACATAAAGCATGCTTTTCATGATCTTCAAACACATAATTTTTATCAAGCTCAAAAATAGTAGGATTAAAACAATCAAACCCACTTTTAGCAATTTTATAACAAGATGATTGATCATTCTCAAGAGGTATGGGACTACTAGTAGCAATCCTATTTTCAAGTAGAATTATAATTTATAGCATCAAGTAACATAGGACCATCATCTAGAGCTTTATCATAAACACTCTCCAAGCAAAATTCTTTAGTTCCATGCATTTCGAAATTAGGCACAAATAAAGGATTATCATGAGATTTATCAAAATAGCATGGATTATCATAAATAACAAGATAGCATAATTATTCTCACAAGTTTTACTCACAGGGAATATTTCAAGAGAATCCTCATGAACATAACATTCGTTCTCCTTTGGTGAGCATGGAGGGCAATCAAATAATGTAAGAGATAAAGAGTTACTCTCATTAGAAGGTTGGCATGGGTAGCTAATCCATTCTTCCTCCTTTTGTTCATCACTCTCCTCCTCTTTTTCATCTAATTAGCTTTCAGGTTCAGCAACTTCTTCTTCCACGGGTTCCTGCAAATTGTGGATACATTCTTGTGCATAATTGAGTCTCTCTTTATAATCAATGATATAACAATTTTTGCTGAAATTTTCTGTGCAATAATCAAGGATAGAAGAGACATAATATTTAAGGTCATGAAAAGCAACACAAGTTTCATAATTTTTAGACATGAAGGATTCTATTTCAGAGGCTCCCATAAATAAGACAAATTGTTCTACTTCTTCGAATCCAAGATGAATATAGTTATTCCAATGACAGTTCGAAATTAAAACTTCTTCACTAAAGCCACATTGGAATTTAAGATGTTTAGTATCCTGTTTAGAGCAACAATTTATATCATGGCGTTTAAGCAAAATTTTAGCAATTGTATCCAACTTTTTTAACGTGCCCCCCATGACTTTGCCCTTATATGATTCTCTATACTTCATAAATAATTCTGCAAGTTCCATAGAGTATAAAACAGGTCCTTCCATAACAACAGTTTTTAGTTTTTCGATTTTTCAAATTTTTATGGATTTTCAGATATATAGGAAAAATAAAACAAGACAAAAATAAACTAGACAAAACAAAATGAAATAAAAACAGCGAGAGAGGTGGAGTGTACTCCCCAGGTGAACTTATAAGTAGAGCTATGCTCCCCGGCAACGGCGCCAGAAAATAGTCTTGATGACCCACAAGTATAGGGGATCGTAACAGTCTTCGAGGGAAGTAAAATCCAAATTTGTTGATTCGACACAAGGGGAGCCAAAGAATACTTATAAGCCTTGACAATGGAGTTGTCAATTCAGTCGCACTCTGGAAAAGCACTAGCAACAGGGTGATGTGAAAGCAGTGGTAATATGATGCGGCGCCAGAAAATAGTTGGTACTACTTTGATGGTGTGTTGACAGGAAAATGTGATGCGGCAGTAATATGAGAGCAATAGTAACACAAGCAAGTAGCAAGTAACACGAGAGGAGATGGCACTCGGAAAATATCCCAAGCGTGCGATTGATTGAAAAGCAATGATGATGAAATAAAGGACCGGGGTTCCCGACGATCTACACTAGTGGTAACTCTCCGGATAACAAGCGTTGGGTGAATAAATTACAGTCTGGGCAATTGACGTAATTGAATTTAGCATTAAGACAAAATATCCAGTCTATTAATATAGTAGGCATGTTTTCCATATATAGTCATACGTGCTCGCAATGAGAAACTTGCATAACATCTTTTGTCCTACCAGCCCGTTTGCAGCGGGGCCTCAAGGGAAACTATTGGTAATTAAGGTACTCCTTTTAATAGAGCACCGGAGCAAAGCATTAACACTTGGTGAAAACATGTGATCCTCATATCAAAGCCATCCCCTCTGGTTATCCCAATTCGAGGTCACTTTGGGGCCTCGGGTTCCGGACAAAGACATGTGCATACAATTTGTAGATACAATCTAAGCAACAATTATAGAGCCTAGATCTAAGATCATGCCACTCGTGCACTAGTGACAAGCATTAAACATAACAATATTGCGAGCAACAAATACTTCACAAACTTATAAGATATACTGAACATAATGATCAATCCATCGGATCCCAACAAACATAACACCGATTACATCATATGGATCTCAATCATGTAAGGCAGCTCATGAGATCATTGTATTGAAGCACATGGGAGAGAGTACCATCTAGCTACAGCCCAAGAACCCATAGTCCCTGCGGGAATTACTCACAAACCATCATGGAGTCGAAGTGGAGGCGGTGGAGTCGATGGCGATGGCTCCGGGGGCACTTCCCCGTCCCGGCAGGGTGCCGGAACAGTGACTTCTGTCCCTCGAAACTTGGTTTCGGCGATGACGGCGGCTACGGAACTTTTCGTGGACGAAGGGTATATGTTTTGGAGTTTTTAGGTCAGAGGGGTCTTATAGGCGAAGAGGTGACGCGAGGGGGTGCACGGGGTGCCCATACCACCCCTGTGCGCGGCCGGGCCCGGGCCCGCGCCCGGGCCCGGTATGGCTGCCCCGTGGCACATCTCCGTCTCCCCTTCCGGCTCCCGGAGTCTTCTAGTATATTAGAATTTCGTGATTTTTCCAGAATTTTCCGAGCACTTTCAGCTTTTGGACATTTTCTCGCAATAAACGTACATAATAAATGTAAACTGGCACTGTGGCACTTGTTAATAGGTTAGTCCAATAAATGTCATAAAATGATGCAAAGTGCACATAAAACATAGAGGAATTGGTGTAAAACAAGCATGGAGCATCAAAAATTATAGATACGTTTGCAACGTATCAGTCCTCAGACTTCCTTTCTTTCGCTTCCTTGGCTCTTACTCCTTATTCCTTCCAAAAACTGATCGTTGTAAAATCTCAGGTGATTTGGACGTCGTTTGAGTCCCTAAAACATCAAAATATAGAAAAATGGGTTTTATGACAGTGCAGGGTTAATTCTAGAAAAATAGGGAAACTGTGAAATATCCCCAAAATCAATATAAAACAATGATATAACCCTTATATGATGCAAATATGATTGAAATATAAGTAATACAATGCAAAGTTCATGTATGCATTTTACATGCATCAACATTCCCAAGCTTAACCTATACTCGTCCTCGAGTATGAACTTGGTGTAGTTCCGGTAGTGTCAGAACTATGGAGCTATATTGTGTGTGACAATATTGGTAACATATTTCAGACTGTGAAATTAAGGTTCCACCAGAAGACCAAACATAAACGATTAATGCCGACTCATTTGAAAAATGAGTGATGCATGGAGACGCAAATGAATTGCAAAATACATACGTTTCTGCACGTGTCAGATTCGTTGACTGAAACCTCTCCCATAAGCAAACATGATAAGCACCAGAAGGCCACGGTATTAGATCTTTACAAATGTAAATTAGATTATTAACTCTAGTGCAAGTGGGAGACTGTTGGAGATATGCCCAAGAGGCAATAATAAAATGGTTATTGTTATATCTTAGTGTTCATGATAAATGTTTGCATCCCATGCTATAATTGTATTAACCGAAAACATTAATACTTGTGTGTTTTGTAAATATAAAAGAGTCCCTAGTAAGCCTCTTGTTAAACTAGCTTGTTAATTAATAGATGATCATAGTTTCATGATCATGAACATTGGATGTTATTAATAACAAGATCATATCATTAGGTGAATGATGTGATGGACACACACCCATAGTAAGCGTAGCATATGATCAAGTCATTAAGTTTGTTTTGCTACAAGCTTTAAGATACATAGTAACCTAATCCTTCGACCATGAGATCATGTTAATCACTTGCACCGGATGGATGCTTTGGTGACATCAAATACTACTTCGTAAATGGGTGGTTATAAAGGTGGCATTAAATATTTTGAAAGTATAGGTTGAAACGCGTGGATCAATAGTGGGATTTGTCCATCCAAATAACGGATAGATATACTATGGGCCCTCTCGGTAAAATGTCATCCAATTAGCTTGCAAGCATGTGACAGGCTCACGAGGGATGTCATATCACAGTACGAGTAAAGAGTACTTATCAGTAACGAGGTTGAACTTGGTATAAAGATACCGACGATCGAACCTCGAATAAGTAAAGTATCGTACGACAAAGGGAATCGATATCGTATGTTAATGGTTCTTTCGATCACGAAGTCATCATTGAATATGTGGGAGCCATTATGGATCTCCAGGTCCCGCTATTGGTTATTGATCGGAGAAGTGTCTCGATCATGTCTGCATAGTTCGCGAACCGTAGGGTGACACACTTAAGGTTTGATGTCGTTTTAAGTAGATATGGAATATGGAATGGAGTTCGAATATTTTTTGGAGTCTCGGATGGGATCCAGGACATCACGAGGAGTTCCGAAATGGTCCGGAGAATAAGATTCATATATGGGAAGTCATATTCCAAGTTTGGGAATGGTCCGGTGAATTTATGGAAGGTTCTAGAAGGTTATAGAATCATTCGAAAAGTTTCACTATGGTAGGTGGAGTCCCACCAGCCCTAGCCGACCCACTAGATGGGAAGGTGGAGTCCATGGTGGACTCCACCTCCATGGCCGGCCAACTCAAAAGGAAAAAGGGGAAATCCCACCTTGACTAGGTTTCTCATTATGGTAAGTTTCCAATAAGACTCCTAGAGGGAGTATGATTGGAGGGCTAGGTTTTCCACCTATTTAAAGGGGAGAGGAGGGGAGGGGCTGGCCACACCTTGGACGCACCACCTCAAGGCACCAACCCCTCTCTCCCAAACCCTAGCACCACCCCCTCCACCTCTCTCCCGCACGGCTACGGCGAAGCCCTGCAGGAGATCTCCACCACCACCGTCACCACGCCGTCGTGCTGCCGGGATTTCGAGGAGGATCTACTACTTCCGCTGCCCGCTGGAACGGGGAGAAGGACTTCTTCATCAACACTGTATGTGTGACCGAGTGCGGAGGTGCTGCCCGATTGCGGCACCGTCGAGATCTTTTACTAACTCCTGAGAGCGGCAAGTGATCAACTACATCATCCACGAGATTTATCTCGTTAATGCTTAGCGATCTCCGAGGGTATGTTGATCTCATCTCGTTCCTACCATCTACTAGATTAGATCTTGGCTTGTTATTCGTTGCTGCGGTAGGAATTTTTTTGTTTTCTATGCTACGAATCCCTACAGTGGTATCAGAGCCGTGTCTATGCATAGATTGGTTGTACGAGTAGAACACAATGATTTTGTGGACGTTGATGCTTTTGTTGTCGTTTGCTTATCGTGTACTTTGCATCTTGCGGCATGGTGGGATGAAGCAGCCCGGGCTAACCTTACATGACCACGTTCATGATACTTGCTCCACGCTTGACATGCAACTTGTATTGCATAAGTGGCTTTGCGCGGGTGTCTGTCTCTCTCACCATAGTTAAGATCCAATTTACAATCTGCACTTGACAACACTTGTATCAGCGTTGTGGTTCATGTTCGTAGGTAGATCGGATCTTACTCGAAAACCCCAAGCCACATAAAATATGCAAACAGAATTAGAGGCGTCTAACTTGTTTTTGCAGGGGTTGGTGATGTGATATGACTATGATGTGATTGTGATTATATTTGATGTATGAAATGATCGTTATTGTATCGTGGCAACCGGCAGGAGCCTTATGGTTGTCTTTAATTTCATATCAATTTATCATGTAGTAGTTTTATTTCAAAGTAGTTGTAATAGTTGCTACAAGTGGTGGACAACCATGAAGAGGACGCCATTGACCTTGACGCCCGCCGACGATGATGGAGATCATGCCCTTGCTTTGGAGATGAAGATCAAAGGTGCAAGATAAAAGAGCCATATCATATCACATTATGAATTGCATGTGATGTTAATCTTTTTTATGCATCTTGTATTGCTTAGATCGCGACGGTAGCATTATAAGATGATCCCTCTCACTAAAAATCAAGATAATAAAATGTTCTTCCTTAGTTAGCACCGTTGCTAAGACTCGTTGTTTCGAAGCATCACGTGATGATCGGGTGTGATAGATTGAACGTGTGCATACAACGGGTGCAAGCCAGATTTGCACATGCGGAAACTAAGGTTTAACTTGACGAGCCTAGCATGTATAGACATGGCCTGGAACACGGCAAACCGAAAGGTTAAGCATGAATCATATAGATGATATGATGAACATGTCGATGTTCGTTATTGAAGCTACATCATCTCTCGTGATGATCGGACTTGGCGTAGTGGATTTGGTTCGTGTAATCACTAAGGCAACGTGAGGGATGTTGTTTTGAGTGGGAGTTCACCTAGTTAATTTAAGAATTAATAGTAAACTCAATTTATCCTGAACATAACATCTTACGGTTAAGCTTACCATCCTTTACAGATCAGAAGTATATTCTCAGTTCTCACTAGACACAGGAGAATAAACTTAACTCCAGTTCAACGATTTACTCATAAATCACTTCGAAACCTAGTCTTCTGGCTAAGAACTTGGGTCACATTATGCCGTTTTACATGACATGGTTAAAAGATAAAACTCTATGACTAAGGCATAGGGGATTTATGGCTCCCAAGTGCAGGAGACGGCAGGAGTATCATGTCACATTAATGCATAATTTCTTTCTTTCTTACATCTCAAATGAATATGTATGTGAACTGCAAACTCTATATATCGATAGAACATCATCTTTCTAATGCACCATCTTTTGTGATAATACTTAAAAACTTGTAAATGTGGTTTTCGCGAAGTTTTCAGTAAACTTGGTTTTCATGAAGTACGTTAGCATTTTCTCCACTTAGTTAATGGATCAAGGCTAAGAAAAGTATTGTTTCACGATTCTTGTTCTGTTTTTACTTCAAACTACTCAAGAACAAAATTTATGGAACGAAGAAACATTGGACCATTCATGTGGTCAGGCTGGTCTTCCTCTCCAAAGGGCCCACATGTAAGCCCAATCCGGGGAACACGCCGCGCGTAAAACCCTAAACCCCTCGCTCTCCTTTCCCCTCCTATCCAATCCAAAAGAGAAATCCTCTGCTGCTCCTCGCCTCTCTTTCTTCCTCCCCAAGACCAAACCCAAAGCTTCCCCTCCTCCCCCCGCCCATGCTCTGAAACCCTAGAGTGATGCCACCGCGCCCGTCCCTCCACTCGCTCCTCCTCATGGCGGCCTCCACCTCCGCCGCCGCGGGGGACTCGGCCCTCCTCCTCGCCGCGCGCCGCCGCTTCCCCGCCGCCTTCGCCGCCGCGTGGGGCCACCGCGTCCGCCTGCTCCACTCCGCCTCCGCCACCCGCCTCCCCAGGCGGGCCGAGCTCGCCTGCTGCTTCGGGACCGCCCCCGCCCCCGCCGCGCCCGCCGCCCCGCGCTCCAGGATCGGTAACGCGCCCGCTCCTCTCGCACCACCGTTTTGGCCCTGCTCCGAAACAACCGCGTGCTGTTTTACTGATGTGGTGCCATTTTGGGACGGCAGTGCGCTCGGACGAGGAGAAGAGGGCTTGTGAAGCGCGGCTCGGGCAGCTGGTTCACAAGCTCAAAAGCGAAGGGATAAACATGAGTCAATGGAGGCTCGGGACTTTCCAGCGCCTGCTTTGCCCACAGGTAGTGTGGCTGGCCTTCTGTGATACCAACCATTGTCCTTGTTTCCATTTTCTTTTCTGTTAATTCTGTATTTAGCTGGATTGCTGGATTGAGTAGGCAAGCTAGGTTTATGTGTTTGAGGGCATCATATCAATAATGTTTCTGTAGGCTTAGTCAGGTCGTTTCTGTTCCACATATCGCTCACATTCGAAGTATTCATGAGCGTTCCATAAAACAAGTGTTATCAGTGACTGAAATACCTGCAAATTATGATCAATTTGATGACCTCTTTATAAAACATGTTCATCTCTATACAATTTTCTTACATAAGTATATGCTATTTTGGTGATCCATCAGACAATAAATGATTAAGTATGATTTACCTTCTGTTAACTATAGTGCAAAGGGGGCTCAACTGAGGAACAAAGCCTCAGCGTCTTCATCCGAAATGATGGGTGAGTTTTCATGTATAGCACATCTCGAGCTTGTCAGTTAGAGTTGTTCCTTAAGGTATATGTAGTGTAGACCATCCCGTCATCTGATCTCTGTTCTATGCTGTTTCGTTTCTTCAGTTTAAATGCAACATGGACTTGTTTTAGAGCGACTTGTGGCTGGAAAGGCGATGCCCAGGTGAGTTTACCAGCAAGTTGATGAAATCTGAAAGTAATAAACCATCTTCACACCCCACTTCGTTCTGTCCTGTGTCTGCAGCCTGATGGCGTTCCAAAGGTGTACCAAGCAAAAAGGGACATGGGAAATGAATCTGACGCAGGAAATGGAACTGACCAGGAAGTCAAACCAAATAATGCAGTCAAGCCTTACAGGAAACTTCGTGAACAGGACCTGCATCTCGAGCCTCTTTGTGATGAGGTAATTAAAGCATTATTAGGTTAGGCACTGGCATATTCTTCAAATGATACTGAAACCATCTAGGTATTTCTCTCTGTTTATGCCATTAAATTTTTTGTTGTGCATGGGTGCTTTGTAAAATGGTTCTCTCTTGCAGCTTGTGACATACTTTTCAGAAAGAATGATATCTCCCGAAACACTTCGAAGGAACAATGTATCACAACGTAAATGGTACAACAAGGTATAATTGTACTGTTGATGCAGTTTTACTGTGAACAAGCATACATTGTGATGCATACGTATGGTATTTCATTTGCAGATTGTTATTGCTTTCACCTACAGACGTGATAAAGTCCTTGTTGGCTGCAAATACAGGGAAGTCTCTAAGAAATTTTCACAGGTTTGTTGTAATGTCCTTTTTAGGTTACATGCTTAAATTATACTTTTATCAATATTTTTTTATACTCATTTGTTTTCCCTCACAGGAGCCGAACACAGAGAAAATTTTGTATGGTTTGGACGATATAAAGCAAGCACGCGATGTTATCATTGTATGTCCTAGATTTGCGATGCGACATTTTCCCTTTTATTTTTTTGTTGCCAATCCATATGAGCCTGAGTTCACACTTTTCTTACTAGCCTTTTTTTCCTTTTTGACATTGCAGGTTGAGGGTGAAATTGATAAACTTTCAATGGAAGAGGCTGGCTATCGTAACTGTGTGAGTGTGCCAGATGGTGCACCAGCACAAGTATCCAACAAACTCCCAGACAAAGACCATGTTAGAAATATTTCCTGATACTCTAGCAACTTTTTGTCACTATGTTTGCTATTATTACTTGCTAGTAGTGTTCCCCAATGTGAGCTGATCTGTAGTTGAAACCTTACTTGCGATCTGACATCTTCTTACATTCCCTGTAAAGCTAGGATAAGAAGTATCAATATCTGTGGAACTGCAAAGAATATCTTGACTCGGTGGGTATTTTTCCCATTTCAGAAGTTATTTTGCAAGCTATATTGCTGAGATATGCATGTTTCGGTTTACTGAATATATTTGATACATATTAGGCATCTAGAATAATACTGGCAACAGATGCTGATCCTCCAGGGCAGGCCCTTGCTGAAGAACTTGCTCGCCGGCTGGGTAAAGAAAGGTTTGTGTACCGTTCTGTGTTGCAATCACGGGCCTCAGAAGTTACTAAGTACCCATGGCTGTGCAACCCCTCGTTTAACTCATTTTCACATTTAATTTGATGCAATCAGGTGTTGGAGGGTCAGCTGGCCAAAGAAGAATGAGACAGAATTTTGCAAAGATGCGAATGAGGTTTGTTACGGCATGCACGGTCAAGTTTGACTGATAAATACTATTTTTATCATGCTGATTTTTTTCCCTAATGTTACAAGTACAATCAGGGCCTAAGAGGTGTAAAATGTCCTTGTCCTAACATGGCTCTTTAGATAAGCTTATGCTAATTAAAGCCTGTAAGAGGTCGTTTGGAAGCCAGGCTTTCATTTCGTTTGTAGCATTTGAAAATGAATACATGTATTCATTTCATTTACATTGTAATTTCAGAAATATACACTTGTTTGGTTGCCACAGGAATTGCAAATGACAGCAGAATTCAATATTGAATGTGTAGAGGCTTCCATAGAGAATTGCAAATGACAGGTTTCAGCTTGGAATCATGTTTACCCATGGAGTCATTTTGCTAGAATTCCTAAATGAAATGACAGCACAATTCTGTGGCAACCAAACAGCCCACCTATGGAATTCCAAAATGAATTCCAGGATTCCAGGCCCAAATGATGGATACCAAACGACCTCTAAGATTTTTTTATGTACTGCATTCTGAAGAAACGTCTGAAATATATAGCCTCATCTGAGTTCATTTTTTGTTGTCTTTAGCTCTGTTCTCTATGCATAGATAAGTTCATCTTGGAACTTGGGTGTTTTTACACTTTCTGTAATTGGTCCTTGTAACTCTTTTTTGACTACAGGTACTTATGTTCTTAGGACCACAAGCATTGAAAAAGGTTATAGAAGGTGCAGAACTGTACCCTATAAGAGGTCTCTTCAACTTCAGAGATTTCTTCCCTGAGATCGATAATTATTATCTAGGAATTCATGGGGATGAGCTTGGAATTCCTACTGGTTGGAAAAATATGGATGAGCTTTATAAGGTATCTATTAGTTGCATTTTTACTAGTTTTTCCTCTTTTCTTGAAGGGTTGATCTGAATTTGCAGCTGGCGTTTCTCCCTTTCCAAGTTAAAGAGTTCCTTTGTTTTCTTTATTTACACAGACGCTTGTTATAGCTGTTTGTCATTTGCAGTGAAATCAGATCATTTAACCAAATTCATTGAGTTACGTACCTTGTAGTCATGATTATGACTCGTTTATCTAGCTGAAAACAACTAGATAGTTTTTCTCTTTTCCAATTCCAAGTGTCAGGCCTAAATTCAGTTTCGTCCCGGATTGCTTCTGCATCATTGATACTCAAATTACCACTTCGGGAAACGTTTCACCCTCTGATTTAGCTGCTTTTTTTTTACCTCTGTTAGCTTTACAGCTCAGTAATTTTCCCTTCCGCCGCTCTTACCTTGTATTGGGTTAAAATCCTAGCCGCCTCCTACCGAGGTTGGCCGAATATTCTTCTGTAAACGACCAAACCCTAGTAATCGAGCCTCTATAATTGGCTACTTTCCTGTGTGTTCATGTCTGAGTCTCTCTGGATCTTCTGAATTTGAAGCTGAACCTATCACCAAGTTAAAGAGTTCCTTTGTTTTCGTTGTTACCACATAGGTTGTTTTCTGACGGCAATAGCTGTTGACATTTGGCGTGAAATCGTATCATTAATCAATTTTGGGGTATTACGGACCATGTAGTCATGTATTATTACTCGTTGATCTAGCTGAAAACAACTAGTAGATAGTTCCAGTTTCAGCAGGTAGCTTGCGCTAAAAAGATGGATTGAACTGGAACACATCGGAAGTTGTAGTTGCAGGCTATCATCCATCATCCAGTATTTCTCATGTGACCTTGTCTATATTCCCTGTTGCAGGTTGTTCCTGGGGAGTTGACTGTAGTAACAGGAGTACCGAATTCTGGCAAAAGTGAATGGATTGATGCATTGCTGTGCAATATAAACGAGCAGTGTGGATGGAAATTTGCACTATGCTCAATGGAAAACAAGGCAAGCCATTGTTTGATAGTGATACTAGTTAGCCTTTCATTTTATTGGGCACCTCCAAATAATGATGGTTTTGTTTAGGTCAGAGACCATGCCAGGAAACTATTGGAGAAGCATATTAAGAAACCATTCTTTAATGCTAGGTAAGGATAAGAGTCTGCAAGTGTATCTCTGTTGTGTCTGATCTCATATATGATACCTAGAAGAAGCAACTGTGAAGTCAATGAAAGATTAGGAATAGATTCCATGGATCATAGGTGCAATTGTGCAGACATTCTGGCCTTATGGCTATTTATTCTTGTTTATTTGAAGGTTTTGTGATTCCATTTAGTTGGTTTAGCAATCCTTGTTTTGGTTTCTACAGATATGGGGGCTCTGTGGAACGGATAAGTCCGGATGAATTTGAAGAAGGCAAACAATGGTTGAATGAGACATTCCATCTGATTCGGTATATATCGTATTCAATCACATTGTTTTAAATAGTGGTGAACAGTCAAGGTGTTCAAATACAGTTCGGACCAATCTCTTGAACCTGTCTTGTACAAATTTTAGAACTAGAGCTGCTACTTAGGTTGTGTGCATAGAACAAGATTAAGCTAACACCGTTCTGACAGTATTATCCGAATTGATTCCAATCCCGAGATTGAACACTCTTAGTAAGCGGTCAGCAAGCGACCACCGCACCTTACAGCGCTGTTCCAAATGCTGAAAGGAACTAAACAACTAATGCTATGGCACAAACAACAAAAAGAAGCATGCAAACACTATAACCTACAGGTGCACCAAATGGTAAGGAGCAATTGAATGTAGGTATAATTCTCGAAGTTGATTTTCTAGAAAAAATATAAGCGTTACTTGACTTGTATTCTAATCACTGTAATTTGTCAATACGTACTCTGGAACTAAAAGTATTTTTTACCTTCTAGTCCCTCCGTCCCGAAAAGGATGTCGCGGATTAATCTTAATTCGGATGTATTTATATACTAAATAGTGTCTAGATACATGCAAATTTAGACAAATTCACAACATCAGTACTTATCTTGCTTTTGTTTTAGTCGAACTCTGTGTCACTTATGATTTGAGCTGCCTAGATAGCTTCGTGAGGAAGCCAAATAAAAACAAAAATGTTTCCTGTGGCTGCTCTAATGGTCTTTATAGCAGTTGAAGGCCTGCTAAACCAGAACTGAGGTCACTAACTGCTAGGTGCTTAAATTATCATCAAGGCGCTCTATTTAGAAGTGTGTGCAGTAACATCAGTGTCAATGTCTTTCCATCTCTTGATCTAGTTTATTAGGACACAATAGTTGCTGTACTTCTCTTCGATAATGTGCCTGTATTGGATGGTGATTTGCATTTGAAGGTTTAAATGCTGCTCTGACGTTGAATGTGTTATTTCATCAGGTGTGAAGATGATAGTCTTCCATCCATTAATTGGGTTCTTGCTCTTGCTAAAGCTGCTGTTCTAAGACATGGAGTACGTGGTCTTGTGATTGATCCTTATAATGAGCTCGACCATCAGCGCTCTCCAAATCAGTAAGCTTTTAGTTATAATTGTTACATACATTTATTATAAAGATAGGTAGCCGTTTTGCAAGTATGTAACTATAACTCTGCTAGCACCACCCAGCTACATGTTTCCTTTTTTGTTCTGGTGGGTCACTCCTTTGTTGTGTTATTAACAGAAATGAGACAGAATACGTCAGCCAGATTCTTACGAAGATTAAGCGCTTTGCTCAACATCATTCATGTCATGTATGGTTTGTTGCGCACCCTAGGCAGGTAACCAAAATTCGCATAATCACATATTTGATTTTTGCAACATAATTGCAGTATACAATCAGGTCTTATTCTGGATTAATGTTTTTGCAGCTTCAAAACTGGAATGGTGGACCACCTAATATGTATGACATCAGTGGAAGCGCACATTTCATAAACAAATGTGATAACGGGATTGTCATCCACCGAAACAGGGACCCAGATGCTGGCCCTATTGATGTCGTGCAGGTTATTTTTTTGCATCTTTCTAACGTATATACTTCATTTTAATGCTACGCCTCAGGGCTCCTTTGATTCAAAGGATTTGCATAGGAATTGTGTAGGATTTGGTTCCTATGGGAAAAATTCCTTTACATGTTGTTTGATTCATAGGAACATATCCTATAGGAAAAATTCCTATAGGAATCTTGTAGTGTAATTCCTATAGGAAAAAAGCATTAGCTCATACCTCATGGAAAAATTCCTTTGCTACAATCAAACAAACTTCATCTTCCTATAGGTTTCAAGTAGACATGCCATTCCAATCCTATACCTTTCCTATTCCTATGCTTTTCCTATCCTTTAAATCAAAGGAGCCCTTAATCTTTTCTTGTATATTTGGCTGGATGGGAATCATAGGTCTGTATGAAGAAGGTACGGAACAAGGTGATAGGGCAAATTGGTGATGCTTTCTTGACGTATGACCGGTATGTACATTAGAATTCTTCTTTTCATCCTTTCCTAAATTGAGATTGCTCGTTGATGCTTTCCAACCATTTCCTTTCTGCTTTGTCTATCACTTATAATAAAATGCCCCTTTAAAGTCAGGGTTGATTTTGGTTTCTGTCATTTACCTCAAGGTGATTATCATGTCTTCGATTTGCGCGGCTAAACTGAATAACCAAATCATCATATTTTCTCCTGCAGGGTTACTGGTGTATACAAGGAGGCTGATGATGCCATTGTAGCAAAGGTCGTCAAGCAGCAGATAAGGCAGAAACAGGCAAGTCAGCACCGCTGATTTGTTTTACTCACTTCCCCAACAGTTGACACTTGACACGAGTGAGATAATATGGTTACTTCTGTGGATGGCATGTCACATCCTTGTGCATGACCGAGCCAATTGGCTGACGTTGTCATGCATCGGAGCGAGCGGACTGCTATGTAATTCTTCAGCGATATGGGCATCCTCCTGAATTGGTGGATTTGTGATCTCAGATGTCTCCTGGCTCCTAGTGCAAAAAATGTGGTTAACCTTACTACTAAGGTGTGGTGTATAGTAGTAAGTAAGCTTATATTGTAATTTAATTGTCGCACCAGGTGGGTCATATCAGGTAGCGAAAGCTCATCTCGTCCGTCTATCCCTTAGATTATTGGGTATGCCCTTCCAACGGTTGTAGCAGTTAGAAGGACACGTATTAGTAGTCCATGAAAAATATCTACCACAGATTTTAAGTACTCCGTATCCATCATCGGTCGCAATTTGTTTTGCATACCAGAAATCTGGAATCTATAATTTTTGCACCACCATCGACCACATGGGTATCCATGGAACATGTGGTGTGACCGTTGCGAGATTGACGTTGCACCCCCAATGTTCAAATCTATTTTGCAGCTGGTGTCTTTGCGGCGCTGGAACAGCGAGTGGTGCCAAAATCTCTGATCATTAACTAGTACCATTTCTTTTCAATCTCCACTTTGCATTGCATCATTCGTGCTGCCGTCTTTGCTCGGCTGGCTCTTCGTTAGCAGCTAAGCCAAGTCCTGCCGGCTGTTTCCCATTGGCAACCAGCTGGAAGATCTGTCGATGTATCTGATCAAAAGAAAGGCTGTGAGTGTGATTGGCAATGGTTGCTGCCACTTTGCTGTGCTGTGCCTGTACCATGCATGCACCCAATGTGTTGAGTTGAGTTGCAGCTGTCTGGGCCAACCCAACCCAACCCAATGTGTACATGTTCTTGTTCTTGAACCACCACCTGTTTGCAATTCTCCAGCTTTCATTTCCATAAACAATGCACCACTAAATGTAGAGTACTATAAATGAATTAGTAATGTGTGATTGTGTGAGCACATACTTAATTGGCATGAACAAGAACGTTTGTTGTCAGGTCAAACTCCGAGCTGTCAGACAGACCCTACAGAAGCAAAGATCACCAACAACAGCCTAGCATGAGCACCGCACAAAAGAAACGGACAGGCAATGATACCAGAGAAAACAAAGCGGTTACCTGCTGCAAGGTAGCCGTTGGCATGGGCCGGGCCGCCTTGGCTGTGCTGTGCACCGCAGAAAAGCAACGCAACGGCTCCCACGTCCTACCTGGCGCCACCCCATTAGCCGCCCGCTGCTCCATAGCCGTTGCGCCGGTGGCCTGGCAGTATATAGCCCTGGCTTCTTCCTCCCCGCTCCTCACCACCTTCTCTCACACGACACACAGATCTCCATCCGGCTTTGAATTGCTCGCGCGCTGCCTTGTGTTGTGACATTTCTTGTTTGCTGAGCGCGCGGCATGGGTGTGGAGGTCGTCACCGGCGGGGCTGTGGAGGCGGTGGCGCCGGCGAAGGAGGTGAGCGTGGCGGTGGCGCCGGGCGCGGCTGCCGTCGCCAAGAACACGTCGTTTAGGGAGGAGAGCAACCGGTTAGGTGATCTGAAGGACGGCGAGAGGAAGGCGCTCGCCGAGCTCCGCGCCAAGGTCGAGGAGGCCATCGTGGAGGGCAAGCTGTTCGACCTCGAGGACACCACCGCCGCCACCGCTAGCAGCAAGGTGAAGGTGGAGAAGAAGAAGAAGGAGAAGAAGGAGGGGAAGAAGAAGAAGGAGAAGGTGGCGGAGGAGAAGAAAGCTGAGGTGGACGTCAAGGTGGAGGTGGCGGCGGCGGCGACCGAGGAGAAGAAAACGGAGGAGGAAGCCGTTGAGGAGAAGAAGGCAGAGGAAGCCAAGGTGGAGGAGGCCACTGAGGAGAAGAAAGAGGAGGCCACCGCCGAGCCGGCCGAAGAGAAGAAGCAGGAGGAGGAGGCGGCCACGGCGGAGGACGCCGGCGAGGCCGAAAAGGCAGACACAGCAGCCCCGGCGGCGGCGGTCGTCGTCGACAAGGACGTCGCCCTGTGGGGCGTGCCGCTGCTGCCGAGCAAGGGCGACGAGGCAACCGACGTGGTCCTCCTCAAGTTCCTCCGCGCGCGCGACTTCAAGGCGGGCGCCGCCTTCGAGATGCTCCGCAGGACCCTGCGCTGGCGCCGGGACTGGACGACCCTCCCCTCCGCCTCCGCCACCTCCTCCTCCTCCGACGCCGTGCCGGAGGGCGCGTGCCGCCTGGACGGCGCGGACCGGGAGGGCCACCCGGTGTGCTACAACGCGCTGGGCGTCTTCGCGGACGACGCCGTGTACAGGGCCGCGCTCGGGGACGGCGAGGGCAGGGCGCGGTTCCTCCGCTGGCGGGTGAGCGCCATGGAGAGCCATGTTGCCCAGCTCGACTTCGCGCCCGGCGGCGCCGCGTCGCTGCTGCAGGTGACGGACCTGAAGGGCTCGCCGGGGCCGGCTAGGAAGGACTTCCGCGTCGCCATCCGGCAGGTCGTCGACCTCTTCCAGGACAACTACCCCGAGCTCGTCGCAAGAAACGTGAGTCGTTTTGGTCTTAGATTTACTAATTCTAACACTAATTGCTGCCGAATGTTTGAGAGATTTGACTGAATTTTGTGGCAATTCGACCGCAGATTCTGATCAACGTGCCGTTCTCGTACTACGCGTTCAGCACCCTCTTCTACCCGTTCCTGACGCAGAGGACCAAGAGCAAGTTCGTCGTCGCCCGCCCATCTAAGGTCACCGAGACGCTCCTCAAGTAAGAACAACGGCGACACTGTTAATATCAATCCACGACATGAACAACTTTGCAGCGCGCGGTTTCTGATAAGCAGAATGTGTTGTTGTCTCCTCAAGGTACATTCCGATCGAGGCCATCCCGGTGAAGTACGGCGGGCTGAAGCGCGACGGCGACACCGAGTTCTCCGCCGAGGACGCCGAAATCGCCGAGGTCGTCGTCAAGGCGAGCTCCACCGAGACCATCGAGATCGAGGCCACCGAGGTACAAACCAATATTCGAATTCCTACACCATGGTTTTCATCGAGAAAACAATCTCCGAATGAATTGCAGAGCTGATGAGTTTCATTTCAGGGGGACACCACGCTGACATGGGACCTGACGGTGCTGGGGTGGGAGGTGGGCTACAAGGAGGAGTTCGTGCCCAGCGACGAGGGCTCCTACACCATCGTTGTCAGCAAGGGCAGGAAGATGGGCGCCGCCGAGGAGGCGGTGCGCAACTCGTTCCGCGCCGGCGAGCCCGGGAAGGTGGTGATCACCGTGGAGAACGCGACGCGCGGGAAGAAGAAGGTGATGTTCAGGCACAAGGCCAAGAGCTCCTCCGCCAAGAAGTGCTGAGCGAGAAATGGAGATTTGAGCGAGGGGTTTGACAATGTGATGAGTGAATTCTTTGGAGGCTGAGATTTGGGTGTGTGTGTTGTGGATTCTATCAATTCTTTTGTGCAAGAGAAATATTGTTTATGGTTGGCGATTATTTGAGAAATATATAAGTTATCAAATTATTACAGAAGTTTGCTGACCTAAGAACTTGTTTGATCTTCTTTTTATACTCTGCGCCATATCTACCACTTGAAATGCTCTTGCATGTTTGGAGTTACATTTGCACTTGAAATCTGCATAACACCGGCATCAAGAGAAGATAAAATAGATTTAGTCATAGAACTCCCAAATCTCAACCTTTTTTAGCATGATTGACTTGCCAGTTCAACTTTCAACATATGGCATCAATAAAAGATAAAATAGTCATAGAACTCCCAAGTCTCAACCTTTTTAGCATGATTGTCTTGCCAGTTCAACTTTCAGCATACAGGGAAAGTTATCAAATTATTACAGAAGTTTTTCTGTATGTGACTAAGAACTTGTTTGATCTTCTTTATACTCTGCGCCATATCTACCACTTGAAATGCTCCACTTGAAAGCATAACACAAGAAAAGATAGTATTTAGTCATTGATGGACTTGTGAGTTCAACTTTAATCCTATGGCATCAAGAAAAGAAAATAGTCACAGAACTCCCAAGTCTCAACGTTTTTGGCTTGAACTTGCCAGTTCAACTTTCAACCTACATGAAATTGTGTAGCGTGTTCTCATCTGTACACACATTGAAGATTTGCAACCTAGTGGCTAAATTAAGCAGTAAAGCTAAAGGAGATTTTCAATTGGAGATTTTCCAGAGTTATTAATCAAACCCACAGATGATGCTCTTTCTAAGAAAACCAAAACGACATTGAGTCAGATTTGCCAATCCAGGAAGGACGAACTTTGTCAAAATAATACTCCCAACCAAGCATTTTAGAAAGAGGAAAATAGCATACCCAGAACCTATAGGCAGTTCAATCAATAGAGTAACCATTAATTCCAAAGTACACCCAAATTGGCTTGAAGAGACTGGACAGATTGGAACTTGGCAATCTAGTACTACGGGAATGACAAACACCAAACAGTCAAAGCTCATTACTATATGAGCATACACCACCACGACACATAATAAAAATAAGTCTGCGCAAGGCAACATGCCATTTAGAAAGTAAAATAGCGTCTAGATCTCTAGAGGTAGAAAGCACCCTAACCAATGTTCAGAACAACTAACAAGCGATACAAGGCATATCGATGGGGAACTGGGCAAGGATTTGCCTAGGCAGCTTCCTCCTCCTCCTGCTCATCTTCGTAATCCTCTTCATCCTCAGCCGTGGCATCCTGGTACTGCTGGTACTCTGCCACAAGATCGTTCATGTTGCTCTCGGCCTCGGTGAACTCCATCTCATCCATGCCCTCACCCGTGTACCAGTGCAAGAAAGCCTTCCTCCTGAACATGGCAGTGAACTGCTCGCTCACACGGCGGAACATCTCCTGGATCGAAGTAGAGTTGCCAACGAACGTGGACGACATCTTCAGGCCAGTGGGTGGGATGTCACACACACTCGACTTGACGTTGTTGGGGATCCATTCCACAAAGTAGGACGAGTTCTTGTTCTGGACATTCAGCATCTGCTCATCGACTTCCTTGGTGCTCATCTTTCCGCGGAACATGGCTGAGGCAGTAAGGTAGCGGCCGTGCCGAGGGTCAGCGGCACACATCATGTTCTTGGAGTCCCACATCTGCTGAGTCAGCTCAGGTACAGTGAGGGCACGGTACATCTGTGACCCTCTCGAGGTCAGTGGAGCAAATCCAACCATGAAGAAGTGCAGCCTTGGGAATGGGATCAGGTTCACAGCAAGCTTCCGGAGGTCAGAGTTGAGCTGGCCAGGGAAACGGAGACAGCAGGTAACACCACTCATGGTTGCTGAGATAAGGTGGTTGAGATCACCAACTGGAAAAAAAGGAAAGATAGGTGAGATAACCAAGCTAGTAACAAATTTAGCTATAGAAACAGAACAACAACAGATGTGCAGTGAAGTATGTTCACATTTCCAGTTAACAGATGATAGCAACATGCCACTTCAGGAAAGATGCAAAACTCATATACTGAAGGATCCAAAACACAATAAACAGGAAACAACATGAGCATGCACAATTGTACACTCCCAGCAAAATGTAGAAGCAAATTGCATCACTACAGTCATCAATTGACTCCACTTGCACTATAATACGACTAACTCACATGGACCAAAGTATAGGGTACTTTGCCAATCATGGGAGTTAATGCTACCAAACATCATGTGAAAGAGACAGACATTGACACAAAACATGAGAGATTATTCTACTACAAACAAGGACAAGAGTCCACGGAAATATCAATTCATGTACTACGCTGATACATGACAAATGCCAAAAAAAGGGGAGCAATTTGGCACTTACAGGTGGGTGTGGAGAGCTTCAGAGTGCGGAAGCAGATGTCGTAGAGGGCCTCATTGTCGAGAACCATGCACTCATCCGCATTCTCAACAAGCTGGTGGACCGAGAGCGTAGCGTTGTACGGCTCCACAACAGTATCAGACACCTTGGGCGATGGGAAGACCGAGAACGTCATCATCATCCGGTCCGGGTACTCCTCCCTGATCTTGGAGATGAGCAGGGTGCCCATTCCGGAGCCTGTGCCTCCTCCCAGCGAGTGGCAGACCTGAAATCCTGCGATAACAGAGCAATAATTAGTTACGAATCCAAAATTACTTGTACTGCATCTAATTAGGCAGTTTGCAGCCACTAGACATTAAGGGATAGGAGCTCAGGAAATTCACTAGTAGAAATTAACCGTTTCGTTCCCAAATGGTCTCGCAAATCGAATAGATCTACGGAAAAAAAAGTTCAGATCTAGAACTCGGGGCACGCAGAAATGCAGGATGAGACCTAGATCTGTGGGGTATAAGCCTCTAGGAATCGAACAGAGAGAGGGTAATTAAGACGACAGATCCGGCGAGTTGAGCAAGACGGGGCATACCCTGTAGGCAGTCGCAGTTCTCGGCCTCCTTGCGTACGACGTCGAGGACGGAGTCGATGAGCTCTGCGCCCTCGGTGTAGTGTCCCTTGGCCCAGTTGTTGCCTGCGCCGGACTGGCCGAAGACGAAGTTGTCGGGGCGGAAGATCTGGCCGTATGGCCCGGAGCGCACCGAGTCCATGGTGCCCGGCTCGAGGTCCATGAGCACGGCGCGGGGCACGAAGCGGCCGCCGCTGGCCTCGTTGTAGTAGACGTTGATGCGCTCCATCTGGAGGTCGGAGTCGCCGGCGTACTTGCCCGTCTGGTCGATGCCGTGCTCGTCGCAGATCACCTCCCAGAACTTGGCCCCGATCTGGTTGCCGCATTGGCCGCCCTGGATGTGGAGGATCTCCCTCATGGCGGCGGCGTGGGAGGGAGGGCGGCGGGGCGGGCGGGCTAGGGTTCCGGCGAGGTCGGGGTTTAGGAGGAGGCCGAGGCGAGGATGGCGGAATGGAGAGGAGAGAGAAGCGTGGCCGGGTCCGGCTGGGCTGTTTTATTGGAGGCGTGGCAGCATTTTGAAAAATTTCGTAAATTTTTTCAGTTTTGTTGTGACCGCCGACCGCGGCGAGGTTCGGTTTGAAATGTGGCACTGCTCCCTTGACCCCAAAACGTTTTGTATTTTGTATACCTTCGTTTAAAAATATAAGCATTAAATTGTATAGGACTTGACTACGAACTAACAAACCCGCTTTAGAAAGCTAGTTCAGTTTTCTAAAATTGGCTTATATTTCAGAACAAAGGTAATACCAAAGATAGTAAGTTTGAATCTAATATATGAGAGTGGATTTGGTGTTCAGGGGGTACGTGAGCACCCCCTAGATACCGTTGGATTTGCTTTTAGATTCTAGCTTCAGAGACGGCGAACAAACGGCGTGGAGGATGCTTTTCAACCTGACTCGCTGCAGTTCAGAGACGGCGAACAAACCCGATTAATCTTTCTCCCTCCTCCCTAATCGTTCCAGTCCAGCGGAGCTCCTACACGGCGCGGCGACCTCACCCTGTCCCCGGACGTCCGGCGAGCTCCTATCCTCTTGGCTAGACCCACCGCCACATCTTCCCCGTGGCGCCTTCCCCATGCCAGGTCGGCCACCCGTCCCTCGCAGCGACGACGACGCGGCGGGCGGGATCGGCAGCACGAAAGACGGCGACCTCTGTTTCCAGCACCTGGAAATCGAACGCCCAGGGCCTCTCCCCGTACGACGCGACGACGAGGAGCTCGCCGGACGCGGACACGGCGGGGCTACCTCCAGAGGTCGACCCCTGGTCCCCGGCAACGCCCCGCGCGCCATTCGCTGGCTCCCAGGCCGGGCCACGAGGCGGCGGCGCCTCCCAGGCGAATCGAGGGACGGCACCGCGGACTCCCGCCGCCAGCACGCGCTCGACGCGCCCAGACTCACAGAGGACGGAGTGTCCTCTACGGTGGCGCCATGGAGGTCTCAACGGCGGCACGACGGGCCGTCGGTGGCTGTCGAGTGCTCTCCTCCACCCTCACCTAAAGCTCTGACGTTAGCCGAATCTAAAACTCATCCGCCTGATCTATTCACCCCCAATTAGTTTGGCTACTCCCCACAAATTTGAGCTCTCTAATCTGTATTGGGATGTCGTCGATTGGGGAAAGTGGTTAATGGCGGTAGGTGCGGGACAGGGGCCGTATCGGAGCCCCCGTGTTGGCTCAGCGTTGATGGGTGCGACGGGTGCGGCTGCTCCCCTTGGAAGGAATCAACCGCGAGTGCAAAGACGAGACGGGCCATGCTGTAGATCTGATTTCCGTCCAGCATCTCGTCGGAGCTCACCTGGAAGATGAGCGCGAGGAGCCTGTCGTACAGCGGCCCAGCTAGCTTCTTCACCCGTTCCAAGTACAGCAAGGCTCCGCGAATGGCAGCGTCGTCGTCGTCGCTGACGGCGGCCAGCATGGGGCGGCGCTCTCTTCTGGGTCGCGTCGGCGCCGCCGCCGCCGTGGCGTTGTCTTTGCAGGCTGGCTCGGGCGCGTACTCTTCGGGGGGAAATGAGTGGAAGCGGAGTAGCTCCGCATAGACGGCCGGATGAGACGCGGCTTTGACGTGCTGAAAGAAGGACTTGGCGGCGGCGATCTTGCTCACCTGGATCAGTTGTGAAGAACTGGAGATGAGGTGAGATGGATAGGAAAGAGAGGATAAAAGAGGTTGGACACTTGGACGGCAGGACAGGGAATCGCTCATGGTGGGTTAGTGGGGTCGTGGAGAGTGAAATATTCTACTAAACGGACAAACAGACGGCGTTAGACACGTGTCGGATATACAGCGCGTGCTCACGTACCCATGTGATCACCGAGATTCTTCCGTCTAATATATTCAGGTATAATGTATGAAACAACTTAATAGTTATGAATTTGAAGATGTTCTAACATTAAGTCACCATGAACAATATGAAGTTCGGACAATCCATCCCCATAGGGCACTGGTGGAGCTACATGAGGGCCAAACCGAGCCGTGGCCCACCCAGCTTTGGAGAAAAACAAAAAATACCTATGCGTAAGCCCAGACCACCAGCAACACTGCAGCCATCCATTCCCTCATCTCCCTTGATTCAGTTCGTTGTCTCATGTTCTCAGTAACCATGGCATAGTTTAGGGCGACAGCGCGGAGGTTCAACAATACTTCACCACCAGCCTTGATTCAGCTAAGGGCAATCCCCCAGCAGCGATTAGTGACCCAACGAGGGTGCCCAGCTCCCAAACCCCATATGACAGGCAGCTAAGCACTAGCAACGGTGAGTCAGCGACCCAACACGACTCCTCTCCAATTTTGCTGCTGAAATCCTCCTAGTCATTTTGGACTGCAAGACCACACAGGTAATCAATAAACTCCCAATAATCCTCCTATTCATTTGGGAGTTTAAGATGATCACATAAATATATGCTAGTCAAGTAGTCATTTAGGTATCACTAGTAGGAAAACTATTATAGGTGGAAACTGTTAAGATTCATGCACTAGCCACTTGAACCAAAAGTCCGAACTGATGGAAATGGCTAGGCAATCTACTTATACACTTCACAACACCCCCACTCGCGTGTGACGGGAGAAGAGAAAGTCAACACGTGAAAGAAGAAGAGCACACCGAAACAGGGCATCAGCGGTGGCTAAAGAGGGGGGCAACAACAATTTTTAGGCTTAATTGCGAAAACCATGTGAAAGCCAGGATTTGAACTCGAGACCTAGGGCTCTGATACAATGTTAAGATTCATGCACTAGCCACTTGAACCAAAAGTCCGAACTGATGGAAAGGGCTAGGCAATCTACTTATACACTTCACAACAGAAACCACAACTGTGGCGCACCAAAGGGCCCATGCGCCACAAAAATATTTCTGTGGCGCACCACTATAATGCGCCATAAAAATTGGAAGTTTCTGTGGCGCATTTGCCAGCTCATGCGCCACAGAAGATGGAGATTCTGTGGCGCACCGTGGGCCGTGCACCACAGAAAGTTTGTGGGGCCCACGCGGGGTCCAACACTGCACATGGGCGAAGAGAATTCTGTGGCGCATGGTGGCATGTGCGCCACAAAAGTTCAAAATTCTGTGGCGCATGGTGGCATGTGCACCACAGAAGTTCGAAATTCTGTGGCGCATGGTGGCATGTGCGCCACAGAAGTTCATATTTCTGTGGCGCACCAAAAATATGCGCCACATAATTCTGCAGGATTTTTTCTCCCCACGCAACTCCCCCCCCCTTGGATCGTCTTTTTTACCTTTGTACAAAATAAAAGAAATAGATAGAAATTTTAAAAAATAAAATCCTTCGAGATTCCCATATATTATGTCATCTAGCACCACTAAAATTTAACAAACATGAATTTTGACTTTTTTTGCAAAATTGCGTGGGAAAATCATCAAACTGGATTTCTGGTTGCATACGAACTCGAAAAAAAACGCGAAATATATCAAAATGTTCCCACGAAAATTCTACATTCGAATTTTTAGAATCGCCAAATTCGAAAAGAGTAAAAAGTTACGGCCAGTTAAAGATTTTTTCCTGCAAAATACAAAAAAAGGAAAAAAATTCTGTGGCGCATCTTGTCCCCCATGCGCCACATAAGTTTTGGCCGGAATTTTGAAATTCGGAGGCGCCAAATCTCCTACTACTCCACTTCTCCTCCACCACTTCTCCATCTTCCTCACTTCTCCTCCCACTTGTTCTCCACCACCACCACCTCCTCACACTTGTTCTCCACCACCACCACCTCCTCACTTGTTCTCCACCACCACCTCCTCCCTTCTTCTCCGGCGACCACCACCACCTTCTCCTCCTCCTCCGGCGACCACCACCACCTACTCCGGCGACCACCACCACCTTCTCCGGTGACCACCATCACCACCACCTCCGGCCACCACCATCACCATCACCACCACCACCACCTCCTCCACCTCCTCCGGCCGGCCACCACCATCACCAACACCACCACCACCACCACCACCACCTCCGGCCACCACCATCACCACCACCATCACCACCACCACCTCCGGCCACCACCATCACCACCACCACCACCTCCTCCGGCCGGCCACCACCACCACCTCCTCCGGCCGGCCACCACCATCACCAACACCACCACCATCTCCTCCGGCCAACACCACAACCACCCCACCTTCCGGCGATATTTCAAAAAAACCAGCGAAATTCCGGCGGCCCCAGATCTAGATCTAGATCTGGCCGCCACTTTTTTAAAAAATTCGAAAAAAAAATCTGTGGCGCATATTGGCATGGTGCGCCACAGAAGTTTTCAAGACAATTCTATGGCGCATATTGGCAAGGTGCGCCACAAAATTTTTAACTTCTGTGGCGCATGTACATATGCACCATAGAATTCAAATACTAGTCACGTGGCAACTGTGGCGACCTAGATATGCGCCACAGAATTCGATTTTCGTGCGCCACAGATAGCTCTTTTTCCACTAGTGTATCTGAATAATCATCCTAAGTTCAGGGACTGTAAGACCTCAGAGATAATATAGTTCCATCAAATTTCAGGATTTTTACACGGCATCATCTCAAAATTCAAATTTCAGTAATGAGGAATAAAAGTATGGAGATGGCATTAACGATTTCACAAGCATATTCGATCGTAGAGCTGATTTTCCTATGCACGGTTTATTTTGTTTGAGAGATGTATGCTTGTTCTGAATCAATATGAAAGAGGTACCGAGCACTGACTAGTGCCTAGGGAAGTAGCTTTGCTCTGGCTTGGCCGCCCAATTATTTGTTCGAAGCTCCGCCACTGCCATAGAGGGATACGTGCTACAAGCATGGTGATGACCCACAAGTATAGGGGATCGCAACAGTCTTCGAGGGAAGTAAAACCCAAATTTATTAATTCGACACAAGGGGAGGTAAAGAATACTTATAAGCCTTAACAACTGAGTTGTCAATTCAGCTGCACCTGAAAAGCACTAGTAACAGGGGTGATGTGAAAGTAGCAGTAATATGAGAGCAGTAGTAACAGAATACGTAGCAGCAGTAATAGCAATATGAGAGCAATGGTACCAGAAAATAGTTGATACTACTTCCAATGACATGTAGAACGAGTATATGATGATGCGAGATGGACCGGGGTTCCCAGCTATCTACACTGGTGGCAACTCTCCAATAACAAGTGTTGGGTGAACAAATTACAGTTGGGCAATTGATAGGATTGAAATAGCATTAAGACAGAATATCAAGTCTATTAATCATGTAGGCATGTTTCCCATATATAGTCATACGTGCTCGCAATGAGAAACTTGTACAACATCTTTTGTCCTACCAGCCGGTGGCAGCCGGGCCTCTAGAGAATCTATCGGAAATTAAGGTACTCCTTTTAATAGAGCACCGGAGCAAAGCATTAACACTCCGTGAAAACATGTGATCCTCATATCTAAGCCTTTCCTTCCAGTTGTCCCAATTTCTGTCACTTTGGGGCCTTTGGTTCCGGACATAGACATGTGCATACAACTTGTAGATACAATCTAAGCAATAATTATAGAGCTCAAATCTAAGATCATGCCACTCGGGCCCTAGTGACAAGCATTAAACACAACAAGATTGCAGCAACAATAACTTCACAAACTTTGTAGATAGACAATCATAACGTAACAATCCATCGGATCCCAACAAACACAACACCGATTACATCAGATGAATCTCAATCATGTAAGGCAGCTCATGAGATCATTGTATTGAAGTACATGGGGGAGAGTATACCAACTAGCTACAGCTAGAACCCGTAGTCCATGGGGGAACTACTCACGGAGCATGATGAAGGCGGTGGCGTTGATGGAGATGGCTTCCGGGGGCACTTCCCCGTCCCGGCAGGGTGCCGGAACAGAGAGTTATGTCCCCCGAATTGGAGTTTCGCGATGGCGGCGGCGCCCCTAGAGTCTTTCTGGAGTTTCGTCAATTGGTATCGCGTTTTTAGGTCGAAAGGGATTTTATAGGCGAAGAGGCGGCGCAGGAGGGGCGACAGGGTGGCCTCCCCATAGGCCGGCGCGGCCAGGGGCTGGCCCGCGCGGCCCTATGGTGTGGGGGCCCCCTGGCTCTCCTCCGACTCCCCTTCGGTGTTCTGGAGCCTCCCGGGAAAAATAAGATCTTTGGCGTTGATTTCGTCCAATTCCGAGAATATTGCCCGAACAGCCTTTCTAGAACCAAAAACAGCAGAAAACAGGAACTGGCACTGTGGCATCTTGTTAATAGGTTAGTTCCGGAAAATGCATAAAAACATTATAAAGTGCAAGCAAAACATGTAAGTATTGTCATAAAACAAGCATGGAACGTCAGAAATTATGGATACGTTGGAGACGTATCACATGGCCACAAAACTTGTTTGTCAGCTCTTTTATTACCTCAAGGCGATCAATGATGCACAATGTGTCTCTCCTCTCGCGCGATCAAATGCATGGCGACAATTAATTTATTGGATTAGCTCGGTTTGTGCTCGACCACCCTTGTGTAGAGCCACTACACATCACCATGCATCCCCACCATGGGCGGGCACAGGATACATACAATGGGTATTCAAATTTAGGACACCAAAATCGATTACCACCTCATCCTCGTTGCGTCGTTGGTGCGAGCTTCGAGCTAGACTGCTGGAGAGTTCACCGGACCAACACGGGAGCAATCTAGTGCTATTATAGGGATAGTAGGTTCCCTGGAGATGTTATGCGTAAGGAGAATAGCTAGATTGGTTCAGCTAGGCATGCTGAATACTATGTGAATTGTTTTAGACGAAAATAATGGGTATTCACTTGAATACCCATGAATACACTTGTGCCCGCCACTGATCCACACTCCAGTGCTTCTTCGTCTCGTTGATGAGTCCATGTCTTTAGAACGTTAGCCACGGTACACGCAGAGTGTCAAGAGTGTGCCATATAATGTGGCTATAAGATGGTTCTCACGAGATAACACGTAGTGCGAGCCAAAGATTCTCCATTGTATATAGCAAGACAATCATGCGGGAAGTTAACTATATTTGTCAGGAGTTTATTGTCGGGCCGAGGGAGTTTTGCCAACAAACCATGCCCTCTCTCGATGTTGTCATTTAAGTATGTGGAAGAAGTTTGAGTTGCTGAGAAACAACCAATGCGCATAGCTCGGGGCACACATGACGATTCATCATGCACCATTGACCATACCTGAGGCTCCATCATGTTGAAGGATTCTACGAGTGCACTTCGCCAGATGCAAAAGCATGCATACTGAACCACGCCTTGTACTTGTCTATGCCGATTCTTACTACTCCTAAGACTTCGGTTCATACCCTATTATTATGGTGCTTGTCTCTGTCACAGCCGTAACAATCAGAAGTACAAGAATCTCCCGGAAATGCATAATGGCTCCCGGGTCCAGATGAACTCGATAGCTGGACCAATCGGTGGTCTCCAGATTGATGGAAGTTGTTGTATTCCCGTCCGTATACGGCTGCGTACGCCCAATATTGAACAGTGGACCTGCACCAGCTGAAGGCACATTGATTACGACGGTCCCGATTGTTGAGGCATCGGTACAAACTTACCCGTGACATCCTGGACCAACGACGTGATTCTTTGACCGCACGCGGAGAGCTGGATCCTGGTATCCACCACCTTCTTACACCTCAGCTTGCTCGTTCGTTATTTGAGTCTCCGCGTCCAGCAGGTGAGCTCCACTCCAGGTCGATCCGTTAATGTTGATGTACCACAGGGCATCGCAAAGCACAGTCTATGAGCAAAGAGATGAGAGGGCGAATTTTCTGAACACACGCTGCTTATCTTTTTAGTAGCTTTACCTCTGCACAACCTATGGTTTTCAAACATTGCTGTAACCTGCTTATGGTTTTCAACTTTTGAAACCAACAATGTGGCATGGCTTCCACGTGGTCACCTGATTGAACACTTGTACACAATCATGCATTTACTATAGATTTCGAACTTTTTTAATCCTTGTGTTTCTAGTTTCATACTGAGTCCTGTGAAGTTGCCCCTTACTTTACAGGACAGTACAGTTCTGATATTGTGATCCACAACAAATGGAAAATTTTGAGTACAGATTTATTTCATACACATCTACTCACGAGCTCCGTTCCGAAAACACACCTTGCTACTATTCCCTAAAACACAATTCTACTGCTAGCTCGTCAGATACAAGGAGGGAGGGAGAAAAGCACAGCTCACGCAACAGAGATATCTGTAAACTAAGAGGTTTAAGACAGGTGCTCTTCCGACCAGGTACACCTCATGGGCTGCATCTTCCTTCCTTCCTTGGCTGCCTAGGCATGTCACCTCGTTCAGAACATGTCGTTCTTTCTACCCAGGTTTCTTGCATATGCTGCAAAACCTTGATCTTCTACCTTTTTTAAGTACAATCCATCCTTTATTCAAATAGTAGAATTGTTTACAATCATATTCATATGTTGCTTTCTCCCTGCTCGTGCTGAGTCTACCCATCTTCTTGCAATGAGCTGAAAGCCCAACTAATGTGTTGCCGTCTTCAAGCATCAAAGTTGGGTCCTCATCAGAGCAATCCGCTAGAATTTCATTCTGTTTCTGAACTGTGCCTGTCATTCTGTCCTCAAGGCCAAGTCCATCTCTAGCATTTTCAAACGGTGCCATGACTGTAAGGTTCCCTTTAAAGAGTGACGCCAGCTTATCATAACTTCCGAACTAGCATCTCCGAGTCTCACTAGCTCCATTTGCTAGTATGTATAGGTTAAAAGCGCCTATAGGTTATCGATTTCCCTTGTGACTCATCTCTCTGATAATGCCTTAGGTGCTGGGTGATACGTCTCCAACGTATCGATAATTTCTTATGTTCCATGCTACTTTATTGATGATACCTACATGTTTTATGCACACTTTATGTCATATTCGTGCATTTTCTGGAACTAACCTATTAACAAGATGCCGAAGTGCCAGTTCCTGTTTTCTCGCTGTTTTTGGTTTCGAAATCCTAGTAACGAAATATTCTCGGAATTGGACGAAATCAACGCCCAGGTTCCTATTTTGCCCGGAAGCATCCAGAACACCCGAGAGCCGCCAGAGGGGGGCCCTGTGGGCCCCAGATGATAGGGTGGCGCGGCCTGGGCCCTGGCCGCGCCCCCCTATAGTGTCGGCGCCCCTTCGACCCTCCTGCGCCGCCTCTTCGCCTATTTAAAGCCCCTGCATCGAAAACCCTTACAGAGGAAGCCACGATACGAGAAAAGTTCCAGAGCCGCCGCCATCGCGAAGCCAAGATCTGGGGGACAGGAGTCTCTGTTCCGGCACCCTCGCCGGACGGGGAAGTGCCCCCGGAAGGCTTCTCCATCGACACCGCTGCCATCTCCACCGCCATCTTCATCACCGCTGCTGCTCCCATGAGGAGGGAGTAGTTCTCCATCGAGGCTCGGGGCTGTACCGGTAGCTATGTGGTTCATCTCTCCCATGTACCTCAATACAATAATCTCATGAGCTGCTTTACATGATTGAGATTCATATGAGTTTGTATCACAATTTATCTATGTGCTAATCTAGCAATGTTATTAAAGTAGTTTTATTCCTCCTGCACGTGTGTAAAGGTGACAGTGTGTGCACCGTGTTAGTACTTGGTTTATGCTATGATCATGATCTCTTGTAGATTGCGAAGTTAACTATTGCTATGATAATATTGATGTGATCTATTCCTCCTACATATGCATGAAGGTGACAAGTGTGCATGCTATGTTAGTACTTGGTTTAGTCTTTTGATCTATCTTACACTATAAGGTTACTAAAATATGAACATTAATTGTGGAGCTTGTTAACTCCGGCATTGAGGGTTCGTGTAATCCTACGCAATGTGTTCATCATCCAACAAGAGAGTGTAGAGTATGCATTTATCTATTCTCGTTATGTGATCAATGTTGAGAGTGTCCACTAGTGAAAGTCTAATCCCTAGGCCTTGTTCCTAAATACTCGTTATCGCTGCTTGTTTACTTGTTCTACCGCATGTTTACTTCCCGCAATATTACTACCATCAACCGCACGCCAGACAAGCTATTTTCTCGCGCCGTACTACTCGCTCATATTCATTCATACCACTTGTATTTCACTATCTCTTCGCCGAACTAGTGCACCTATTAGGTGTGTTGGGGACACAAGAGACTTCTTGCTTTGTGGTTGCAGGGTTGCATGAGAGGGATATCTTTGACCTCTTCCTCCCCGAGTTCGATAAACCTTGGGTGATCCACTTAAGGGAAACTTGCTGCTGTTCTACAAACCTCTCGCTCTTGGAGGCCCAACACTGTCTACAAGAATAGAAGCACCCGTAGACATCAAGCACTTTTCCGGCGCCGTTGCCGGGGAGGAAAGGTAAAAGGCACTCATACTCCGGTTCCAGTGTAACGATACTTTTCTCGGCGCCATTGTGTGTGTGCTCGAAGCTATTTCCTTTAGACTCCGCAATTGCGACATTTGGTTTCTTGTTTACACTAGTTGGGCATAATGGAAAACAACAAAAATATGAGAGATCTTTATGAACTTTATCTTGAATTAGGACATGATGTGTTTGAAGAAAGAATTAAGAAACCCATGGAACTTTATATGCAAGCTAATGGGAATGTTATTACTATGAATGCTTTGAACACCATTGTTGCTAATGCTATGGAAAATTCTAAGCTTGGGGAAGCTGGCTTTGATGAGCATGATATTTTTAGTCCCCCAAGCATTGAGGATAAAATTTACTTTAATGATACTTTGCCTCCCATTTATGATGATTATAATGATAGTAGTCTTTTGTTACCACCTGTTATGGAGGATAAATTTGATTATGATTACAATATACCTCCTATATTTGATAGCTACTTTGTTGAATTTGCTCCCACTACAATTAATAAGAATGACTATGCTTATGTTGGGAGTAGTAATTATTTTATGCATGAGACTCATGATAAGAATGCTTTATGTGATAGTTATATTGTTGAGTTTGCTCATGATGCTACTGAAAGTTATTATGAGAGAGGAAAATATGGTTGTAGAAATTTTCATGTTACTAAAACACCTCTCTATGTGCTGAATTTTTTTAAGCTACACTTGTTTTATCTTTCTATGCTTGTTGCATTATGCTTCTTGAACTTATTTATTTACAAGATTCCTTTTCATAGGAAGCATGTTAGGCTTAAATTTGTTTTGAATTTTCCTCTTGATGTTCTCTTTTGCTTCATTGTCTATTTTCATGAGTGCATCATTAAAACTGCTGAGCCCATCTTAATGGCTATAAAGAAAGAACTTCTTGGGAGATAACCCATGTGTTTATTTTGCTACAGCATTTTTTGTTTTGTTGAGTCTTGGAAGTTTTTTACTACTGTAGCAACCTCTCCTTATCATGTTTTTGTGCCAAGTAAAGTTTCTACGTTAAAGTTGATGTTATATTTGGGATCACTACGCAGAAACAGCATTGCTGTCTGTCACGAATCTGGGCACAGGCCTCTGTAGAAAATTCGAAAAAATCTGCCAATTTACGAGCGTGATCCTCAGATA
This sequence comes from Lolium rigidum, assembly GCF_022539505.1. NCBI lineage: Eukaryota > Viridiplantae > Streptophyta > Magnoliopsida > Poales > Poaceae > Lolium > Lolium rigidum. The sequence goes on from NC_061508.1 coordinate 337,170,362, forward strand.
TGTACGCAACTTTCATTAGTTTTGAGTTTTTCCATTTGAGCAAGTCTGGTGCCATCTTAAAATTCGTCTTTACGGACTGTTCTGTTTTTGACAGATTCTGCCTTTTATTTCGCATTGCCTCTTTTGCTATGTTGGATTTATTTCTTTGATCCATTAATGTCCAGTAGCTTTATGCAATGTCCAGAAGTAAAAATAATGATTGTGTCACCTCTGAATGTGTGAATTATTAATTGTGCACTAACCCTCTAATGAGTTTGCTTGAAGTTTGGTGTGAAGGAAGTTTTCAAGGGTCAAGAGAGGAGAATGATATACTATGATCAAGAGGAGTGTGAAAGCTCTAAGCTTGGGGATGCCCCCGTGGTTCATCCCTGCATATTTTAAGAAAGACTCAAGCGTCTAAGCTTGGGGATGCTCAAGGCATCCCCTTCTTCATCGACAAAGTATCAGGTTCCTTCTCTTAAAACTATATTTTTATTCGGTCACATCTTATGTACTTTACTTGGAGCGTCTGTGTGCTTTTATTTTTGTTTTGTTATTTTCATTCTCTGAATAAGTTCATCCTTGTGTGGGAGAGAGACACGCTCCGCTGGTTCGTATGAACACATGTGTTCTTAGCTCATAATATTCATGGCGAAGTTTCCTCTTCGTTATATTGTTATTTGGTTGGAATAAGAAAATGCTACATGTAGTAATTGGTAAAATGTCTTGGATAATGTGATACTTGGCAATTGTTGTGCTCATGTTTAAGCTCTTGCATCATATACTTTGCACCTATTAGTGAAGAAATACATAGAGCATGCTAAAATTTGGTTTGCATAATTGGTCTCTCTAAGGTCTAGATAATTTCTAGTATTGAGTTTGAACAACAAGGAAGACGGTATAGAGTCTTATAATGTTTACAATATGTCTTTTATGTGAGTTTTGCTGCACCGGTTCATCCTTGTGTTTGTTTCAAATAAACCTTGCTAGCCTAAACCTTGTATCGAGAGGGAATACTTCTCATGCATCCAAAATCCTTGAGCCAACCACTATGCCATTTGTGTCCACCATACCTACCTACTACATGGTATTTCTCCGCCATTCCAAAGTAAATTGCTTGAGTGCTACCTTTAAACAATTCAAAAGTTATCACCTCTGATTTGTGTCAATGTTTTATAGCTCATGAGGAAGTATGTGGTGTTTATCTTTCAATCTTGTTGGGCAACTTTCACCAATGGACTAGTGGCTTCATCTCGCTTATCCAATAATTTTGCAAAAAGAGCCGGCAATGGGATTCCCAGTCCCAAATTAATTAACAAAAATAGACACTCCTCCATGGTATGTGATTGATGGACGGCACCCGAAGGATTCGGTTAGCCATGGCTTGAGAAAGCAAAGGTGGGAGGAGTGTCATCATAATAAAACTAAAATAAAAAGGCACTCCTTCATGGTATGAGATTGTTGGCAGGCACCCGAGGATTCGGTTAGCCATGGTTTGTGAAAGAAAGGTTGGAAGGAGTGCCACACAAAAATAAAATAAAATGGGAGCCGCTCTTTGAAGGTTTGTCTGGCAAGGGGGTTAGAGTACCCACTACCATTCGTTGACAACAACAAACACCTCTCAAAATTTTACTTTTTATGCTCTCTATATGTTTTCAAAACCAAAGCTCTAGCACAAATATAGCAATCGATGCTTCCCTCTGCGAAGGGCCATTCTTTTAGTTTTATTGTTGAGTCAGTTCACCTATTTCTCTCCACCTCAAGAAGCAAACACTTGTGTGAACTGTGCATTGATTCTTACATACTTGCTTATTGCATTTGTTATATTACTCTATGTTGACAATTATCCATGAGATATACATGTTACAAGTTGAAAGCAACCGCTGAAACTTAATCTTCCATTGTGTTGCTTCAATGTCTATACTTTAAATTATTGCTTTATGAGTTAACTCTTGTGCAAGACTTATTGATGCCTGTCTTGAAAGTGCTATTCATGAAAAGTCTTTGCTTTATGATTCAGCTTGTTTACTCATGTCATTACCATTGTTTTGATCGCTGCATTCATTACATATGCTTACAATAGTATGATCAAGTTTATGATGGCATGTCACTTAAGAAATTATCTTTGTTATCGTTTTACCTCGCTCGGGACGAGCGGAACTAAGCTTAGGGATGCCGATACGTCTCCAACGTATCGATAATTTCTTATGTTCCATGCTACTTTATTGATGATACCTACATGTTTTATGCACACTTTATGTCATATTCGTGCATTTTCCGGAACTAACCTATTAACAAGATGCCGAAGTGCCAGCTTCCGTTTTCTGCTGTTTTTGGTTTCAGAAATCCTAGTAACGAAATATTCTCGGAATTGGACGAAATCAACGCCTGTGTTCCTATTTTGCCCGAAGCATCCGAACACCCGAGAGCCGCGCAGAGGGGCCCCGTGGGCCCCAGATGATAGGGTGGCGCGGCCTGGGCCCTGGCCGCGCCCCCCTATATTGTCGGCGCCCCTTCGACCCTCCTGCGCCGCCTCTTCGCCTATTTAAAGCCCCTGCATCGAAAACCCTTACGGAGGAAGCCACGGTACGCGAAACCTTCCAGAGCCGCCGCCATCGCGAAGCCAAGATCTGGGGGACAGGAGTCTCCGTTCCGGCACCCTGCCGGACGGGGAAGTGCCCCGGAAGGCTTCTCCATCGACACCGCTGCCATCTCCACCGCCATCTTCATCACCGCCGCTGCTCCCATGAGGAGGGAGTAGTTCTCCATCGAGGCTCGGGGCCGTACCGGTAGCTATGTGGTTCATCTCTCCCATGTACCTCAATACAATAATCTCATGAGCTGCTTTACATGATTGAGATTCATATGAGTTTGTATCACAATTTATCTATGTGCTACTCTAGCAATGTTATTAAAGTAGTTTTATTCCTCCCGCACGTGTGTAAAGGTGACAGTGTGTGCACCGTGTTAGTACTTGGTTTATGCTATGATCATGATCTCTTGTAGATTGCGAAGTTAACTATTGCTATGATAATATTGATGTGATCTATTCCTCCTACATATGCATGAAGGTGACGAGTGTGCATGCTATGTTAGTACTTGGTTTAGTCTTTTGATCTATCTTACACTATAAGGTTACTAAAATATGAACATTAATTGTGGAGCTTGTTAACTCCGGCATTGAGGGTTCGTGTAATCCTACGCAATGTGTTCATCATCCAACAAGAGAGTGTAGAGTATGCATTTATCTATTCTCGTTATGTGATCAATGTTGAGAGTGTCCACTAGTGAAAGTCTAATCCCTAGGCCTTGTTCCTAAATACCGTTATCGCTGCTTGTTTACCGTTCTACCGCATGTTTACTTCCCGCAATATTACTACCATCAACTCGCACGCCGACAAGCTATTTTCTCGGCGCCGTACTACTGCTCATATTCATTCATACCACTTGTATTTCACTATCTCTTCGCCGAACTAGTGCACCTATTAGGTGTGTTGGGGACACAAGAGACTTCTTGCTTTGTGGTTGCAGGGTTGCATGAGAGGGATATCTTTGACCTCTTCCTCCCTGAGTTCGATAAACCTTGGGTGATCCACTTAAGGGAAACTTGCTGCCGTTCTACAAACCTCTGCTCTTGGAGGCCCAACACTGTCTACAAAAATAGAAGCACCCGTAGACATCACTGGGGCAGAACGTCTCCAGAATCTCTCATCCATCGTTTAAGTATATGTTTCTTTGGTACCTCCGTCGCACCTACATAATCCATAACCTACAGTAAGGCAGTTTTCCGTTAGAATTCTTTTCGATTCTGCGCGATAACAAACATGGTTTTATCTACCCATGAAACAGACGAGTTTGAATCACCTTCAGAGCATGCACGCACAAAATACCCATGTGGGCAAATAGGCCGCACTCGCAATTAAATTCTTCTTTGTCTCTTACCACCTTCAAGACAAACACAACTCTGCCCCACTTCTCACGCCTCGTTGCATTTGTGTGCCTGACCTATAGGCCACACGGTATGTAAATCCCATATATATACTTTTTACCAAACTGCTTAAACAATTCCCTTGTGTAAATCTTGCTGGCATGCCTTTCAATGTCAAGACTGTGATGCACGACTGCTCCTCCCTGCAACAACAATGTAAATTATGCCCTTCCTGAATTCAAGCTGGATCCTACAAGTTTTACCACTTACCAGCTTTGTCCGTTTCTCTTTGTAGTTTTCGTCTGTGTTTCGGGAGAACTGCAGGCGCATGCACCGCTTCATGAACATGTTCATTGGACAACCCCTCGGGAAATATGTGCTCAACAGACTGTTTGCGCTCTCACTTCGCCGTGTACTCGTCATGCATCTTTGCAAAAAACGCTCCTTTGAAGTAAGGTTTAGCCTATTTTCCCCTAACCCCATACAACTGGTCATGGATGCGATTGCAACTTGTACTTTTCAAATAAATCCCCCCAAACCGACTCAAACTCATCTATGGTTAACATGGTGTTCACCAACTTGTGGAACTCTGCCCGAAACTCTTTCTTCTTGGTGTAAAGTGGACCTACACATTCCTGTGCTTTTATTTGGACATGCCATTTGCACCAGCAATGTCATGTGCCTGCCATGACATTACCAATTGCGACTTCCATGGCTCGGCATTGATCTGCAAGCACATACATGTCAGTGCCGGTCATCGGACATTACTTTCCCACCACGGAAAAATTAAATCTCTTTCTTTCATGACATAAACTTACCTATAAGTATTGTTCGAGGTGGCACTCCTCCCATCATTCTGATACACGTTGAGAATACCCATTCAAAGCTCTCCACCTGCTCGTCCCGGACAATGAAACCGGCCAAAATAATGCTCCGGAAGTGGTTATTTACACCAACAAATAAACCAAACGGCATGTCATACAAGTTTGTCTTGTGTGTTGTGTCGAAGGTAATAGCATCCCATAAAAACTTGTACTACATTCTGCTTGCCCCTGGTCCACATGAGGTTCTTGATTTGTCCTTCATCTTTGGTTTGCACCCTAAACATGAAGGTTCCAAAGTGATCGTTTTGTGAACGGCATATTCCCTTCATTCCCAAAGAATGCTGCAATACTCTTATTTGCTTTCCCAATATATATATTGTTCTCGCTTAGCTGACGGACTATGTCTCTTATGTACCTGTGTGACGGCCAGGATACCATTTATCCATAGTTTTCAGTCATCGTGTGGTTCTGCTTCACTCTGGGCTCAGTTATGTACCATCCATTGTCCGATGTCCAAAGCAACCTAATCATAGCGGGGCACTCGCATCAGCATGATTTTGTATTCTCCTTTGACGGTTTGTCCTGTTCGAACAAAAGAGCAGGAACAACTTTCAATGTCAGTACAATCCACATAACCGAGTCATCGAACAACAGGGGTCAACTCGAATTGCAGAAACTTACCAAGCAATCAGACACAATTTCCAGCATGCATTTCGTGTTCTCTGTATTCATTCAGATGGCTTTTTCCACACCTAATTCCGAAACCATGCTCCCATGAGTACAAGTTGTAAAAATCATAAGCTTCACCGAGTGAACCGAACATTGTCCCCAGGCAAGGATCGATGACCTCATCACCTAGTTTCTCCCCATAACCATGGATCGATTTTTCCAAAGGCACCCTTCGTGGACACACAGGGGGTTCTGTCCGGCGGTGCCTGCCTGACACGAACAATCGTGTGTCACATAAACAAAATCTTTATAATGCACTACCACTACAAAGCTTGAAAAAGAATGAACAAACCCAATCTCCTAGCTATCATATGTCATACATGTAAAGTGCAACCACATCACACAAAATCTCCTATCGATCTTTTTTCAAAATAATGCAGCAGTTCTAGACTTGCTTAATCCCCTGCATAAGTATCATTTGCTTCACTAAATTTTTTCTATCTACAACTCAGTTTCGTTTTTATCTATGCGAAGTACATGGACTAGTTTAACAATCAGAACCTCGCTGCTACCTGAAGAAAATCAACATTAAACAAAACCCAAATGCATAGCTCTCATAATCTGTACATGACAAACGCCCGCTGCAGCACATACATTATGCAACAAATTTTATGCCAAATTCTGCGGGCGTTCTGGGCTAGTTTAACTGAAACCACAGTGACATTGCATCACCCTAATTTCCCAATCATTATTCAGTTCAAATTACTCCATCTGGTCACATAGAAGCATAAGTACTAGTTAACTTTTCTGAACCTCTGTACCCAACTAGCCCACCGCATCACCCCTGGATTTGTAACAGTCGGTGACTGGCCGATTCCCTGCATTTGCTATGACGAACACCTACCGCAAGAATTGTTTGCTCGTACCACCCAAGAGAACACTATCTAACTGTCTAATCCATCTCCCGCATCTATTCTTAACATGGCAACACGATTCAAATCGATTTAAGCAGTAACTATAACCTGGAATTACCAGCTGATGCCAGTGGCCATAATCCATTTATTTTTTTTCCACCCAAGAGACTGCGGATTCATCTTTCCAGTTGACTGTTCGTAGTCTGCTTGCCCGTCAGCATCCTGCCCACCACCAACAGCTCTTGCTCCACGGACCCAACATGGCTGCACTCGCCCTCCTCCCTCCCGACCGGACCATTCGCCACTGCATCCGCCGCGCCCTCGTGGATAGCCACGCTGAAAATGGAGGAGACACGGAGTACCGGTCAATGCCAGCAGAAGATTTGGTTGCAGCTGCAAGTGCCATGACCAGAAACGTATCTGCTCACTGGATCTATGGGGAAGTCAATTTTCCTCGCCTCAGGTCGCCAGCGGAATAGTGATCTCCTCCCGCCCCTGCCGATGACACCGCTCGCGCCGCCCTCTTCAGCATCTGCTCCAATCGCCGAAGGTCTAGTCTCTGCTTGGGGAGATGCACAACTTTTCAAGCGGTGAGATCAAGAAGACACGCGGCGCTGGTCCGCCTTTCAATTGTACCGCAGGTCCAGCTCTGGCCCATAACGGGTCCGTCTTGTAACACGGTCTTCTTTCCGTCCCGCAACTGTTACTTCCATGGACCCTGCGATCGACTGTATGCGACAGTATTGCTGTATACTTCATTTACTAGCACGCTTAGCTCTGACATTTCGGTCTCTGTACACAATCTTCATGCAAAATACAACGGTCCAGATAACAGGTTCATCTGGACTTGGGAGCCAAAACTCCACTCCCAAGAATCTCCCACGTACTAACTCTGTTGCAAAATAATTGAAGTTCTAGGTTTATCCTAAAGTCAAACTTCTCTAAATTTGACCGAATTTATTTAAAAATATGTCAGTATCTACAATATCAAATCTATATAACACAAAACTATATTAGATCACGAATCTATAAAACTAAGTTCATACCCTATTTATTGATTTTTTTTTCAAATTTGGTCAAATTTAAAATAGTTTAATGTGAGATAAAACTAGAACTTGAGTTATTATGAAAAGAGAGAATGCCAACGAGTGGGTTGCACACCATATTGGGTTGGAGTTCGTCATCGCGCAGATACAAGCAGGGGATAATCAACGAGGAGGCCAACACATGGCCAGCGGCACGACACGGTCGACGAAGGCCACCTAAACGGCATAATCAACACAGACGAAGAAGCCTAGGAGCTTGCGACCGGATCACGTCCAAGAGGATTTTTTGAATTATTATTATTATTAGAAAAACCAAAAAATATACATACGAAATTAAAAATTCCGCAAAATATCACACCCCAGCGTAAAGTACTTTTCTTTGCCTCCAAAGAATGAAAGGTGTGTTTTCATATAGGAATTGGCAACAAAACCTGCGTGACATATGTCCGTGCTCTCCCACCAGATGTTGCATGCCTTGCAAGGAAAACTCACCTTTCGTTTGGCCAGGTTCCACTCTACTACATTGGCCCAAATGGTTCTTTTTTACTTGTCCACCCATAACGCACGCACAACCATTTGGGCAGAGAAAGACAGCCACTAGTGGAAAACGGGCCTGTAATCCCGGTTCGTTTGGGCCTTTAGTCCCGGTTTCCAAACCGGGACCAATTAGGCGAGACTAAAGGTTCTCCCTTTTAGTCCCGGTTGTAAAACAAACCGGGACTAATGGTCCCGCCACGTGGGCTGCTGGCGCGCGTCGAGGAAAATAACCTTTAGTCCGGTTTGTAACACGACTCGGGACTAAAGGTTATCTCGTTATTTTTTTTAATCCATTTGGCTATGTCCAATTATTTTTCGCTCCTCTTTTTTTTTTCTTTTTTTTTAGAATTTCTAGTATTTCAGTTATTTAACTAGTTCAGTTTCTAACTACACTTAATCTCTAACTACGCTTAATCAATAGTCAAATTACTTACCTGTGGTCCAACTTCCCGCTCGGTCACCCATCCTCCCACTACTCCAAGCACTAAGCACGCTTAACTTTCAAGTTCCTTTCCCATCCCGCTTCCAAGTGCTTCGCGCGCATGTTGTGATACTAGTATCATATCAATCCTATTAACATGTTGGTCGATGTCACACTTATTTATTATTCGGATTACAAATAATTATTTTAATAAACAAAACTGATGACGTAATAACATGTTGTGGTAATGGTATTATAATTTTAAATTTTTTAATTTGTATTATAATAGTTTTTTAATTTAATATTTTTTAATATTTTTTTGCCAAACTTGAAAATTTGAAAATCTAAAAATTGGCTAACTTTATGGTTAAGTAATAGTAATCTTTATGCATGATGTAATTATTATTTTAAAAAATTTAAAAATATAAAATTCTGAATTTCTGGCAAAAACTAAAATCTTCCTTTCATATTTTCATTTGGAATTTTGAGAATCTAAAAATTGGCTAACCGGGTAAACCCCGGTGAATTCGGGTGTAACTTTTTCCCACGATGATTTTGATATATTACACGTTTTTTTTCGATGTCGTATGCAAAAGTTAATGCGGTTTTACCATTTTTCAAACCTTTTTTGCAAAAAAAATGAAAACTCAAATTTGTTAATTTTCCCTAATAGTAGGTTGCATAACATACAAGAATCTGAAAAGATTTTATTTTTTGAATTTTCTATCATTTTCTTTTATATTTTACGAGTGTTAAAAAAGGCGATCCACGGGAGGGGGGGGGGTGTGTGTGTGTGGAGGTGCATGGGGAGGCAAAAAACCCTTTAGTCCCCCTTCGTATTACAAACCGGGACTAAAGGGTAGACCTTTAGTCCCGACTGGTAATACGAAGGGGGACTAAAGGGTTTTGCCCCATAGTCTACCCTTTAGTCCCGGTTCGTAATACGAAGGGGGACTAAAGGGTCCAAACGAACCGGGACTAAAGGGTTTTCATGATGAATCGGGGCCAATGCCCCCCATTGGTCCCGGTTTGGTTCAAAACGGGGACATTTGCTTGGGACGAAAGGCCTCTTTTCCACTAGTGAGCTAGTTCATGTGCTAACTTATTACACCAAACTGAAGTTTAACTTTTTTCTTTTTGTCCTGGAGAAGGCCACGGTTTATGGACTACTGCATGAGATGCCCAACGGCTTGCAAGGACCCGGTGTCTCTGCGGATGATGCGGCCATTTTCTTGATCCCCACGGAGCACGACGTGTCTATTCTGGCTAGCATCCTCCAGAGTTTTGGGGAGGTCTCCGGTCTGGTGACAAATGTGGCAAAAAGCTCTATAGCTCCATTCGATGCTCCGACATTGACCTTACGGCGGCCCTGACAAACTTCCCAGCTGCTACCGTTCAATTTCCCCTCAAGTACTTGGGCCTGTCCCTTTCGCTTGGCAGACTAAGATGGATGGATCTCCAACCTTTCATCAATAAGGCGGTAGCACGGCTGAGCCCTTGGAAGGGAAGATTTCTGAATCGGGCGGGCTGTACAACTCTCGTGAAATCTGTTCTCTCCTCCATGCCTATCTTCTTGTTAACAACTCTAAGAGCCGACAAGGGCATCCTGAAGGCTTTTGCCAAGATCAGTCGGGGAACGCTATGGGCCTGCAAAGAAGTTGTTAGTGGGGGAAAGTGCAAGGTCAACTGGCAAAAGGTCTGTCGCCCCAAGGAGCTCGGCGGTCTCGGTATTCTGGACTTGGAAAAGTTCTCTCGTGCGCTCAGGCTCCGTTGGTTGTGGTACGAATGGACGGCGCCGGAAAAACCTTGGGTTGGATCTAAAACTCCTAATGATGCCGCCGACAGAGACCTTTTCAACGCCGCTACCCGGGTCACCATTGGAGACGGTGCCAAGGCTTCCTTCTGGTCCTCCTCATGGTTGGATGGTGCTCCTCCGAAGGACTTAGCTCCCTTGATCTTCAAAGCTTCTAGGAGAAATAACCGGACGGTTTGGGATGCTCTCGAGGGCCAGACCTGGGTTGCAGATATTAATGTGGACTCATTCACGGTTGAACACCTGGAGCAATATGTCCGCCTTTGGGATCTTCTTTCAGCGGTACAACTATCCCCTGGCACAACGGACTCCATAATCTGGACCATGTCGCCCAATGGTTGTTACTTGGCCAGCTCCGCCTACAAGGCCCAGTTCCTGGCCTCTCTGCCATGCCCCTTCAGGAAAATTGTTTGGAAAACTTGGGCTCCTCCCAAGTGCCGTTTTTAGCATATCGCATACCCTTGCATAGTGAGGGTTAGGTTTATCATGTGCGACAAGCCATTTCAGCCGTGTGTGACGATCTGATCTGTACAAGTGAGCTGCCCCCACTCGGCATAGCGCCAATCTACGGCATAAAGCCAACTCCTAGCATAAAAGCTACTACTACCTAAAGCTACTCCGGCGCCTCTCCTATCCCAATTCCGACCGGCTATTCCGGTGGAGAAGGCTTCAGATCAGCCCGGGATCTGGCGGTGGACTCTCAAGGTTACTGTAGCTGCACGAGAAGGGGCGAGGGGGAAAGTCGGCTTGCCTTTTCTCGAAGTAGGCGAATTCGGTGTTGTAGTCCAGTTCGAGGGACTTGCACAAGCCACATAGACAACGTTGGATTGGAGGTTATCATCGTTACCGCACGTGGACAGTGGCACGACACGGACGCACAGTCGATGAAGGCTGCTTGAGCGACATGATCAGCACGGACCACATGATCGACCAAGTCTCGCTTCAGCGACATCATCATCACAGACGAAGAAGCTCTAGGGACTACTACGGGTGCCGACCATGGAAGGTCCGGGCAACGGGGCAAAGAATTCGAGTTTATCATTGCTTTTTTTTAGATCAAGGAGCAAAAACGCTCCAGCCTCTGCATCAATTGATGCACATGGCCTTTTATTAAAACGTATCAAGTATTAAGTATAAGTATAAGAAACATGAAGCAAACAAAAACAGAGCAGGTCCGACTTGGTTGCCACATAAATCAACCAATCGAACATCAGACATCTAAATAGGCTAGCCATACTCTATCCTATTATTATGTCGCCACCCAGTAGCCCGGTAGTCTGTTGCAGCCAGTATCCATATCCTTGCGCTGATCCTCCGGTCGCAGGAAAGCCCATAGCTGTATCCAATGCACAGCTCGAAGAATTACCTGCAAAAAGTTAGTACCCTTTTGATTATTAAAAATCATATCATTTCTAGTGTTCCATATTGTCCAACATATAGCAGATATACCAATCCGGATTTTGTTTTTATCTTTCTTTGGAACTCCATACAACCAGTTCCCAAACATGTTAGTAATACTCGTAGGTGGCGGAATATTATAAGCAAAATAAATCATCCTCCAAATAATAGTAGTGAATGGACAACGAAGGAACAAATGGTTAACAGTTTCATTTGCATTACAGAAACAACACTTCAGAGATCCTGTCCATCTACGTTTTGCCAAATTGTCTTTAGTAAGTAAAACCTTACTATTAAGAAACCACATGAAAAATTTTATCTTAAGAGGGATTTTGAGTTTCCACAAATATTTACGCAGAAATCTAGTATGGCCATTCATATAATCAAGATACATAGATTTAACGGTGAAAATTCCCGAATCTGTCAGTTTCCAAACAAACTTATCAGGTTCCCCAGTGAGATTAATAGTTATAAGGCGTTGACACAAATGCAACCATTCAGTATATTTGTGATCGTTCAGACCTCTCCTGAAAGTAATATTCAATGGATTTTGAGCCAACACCGTGGAAACCAGAACATCTCTATGTTGCACAATATTATAAAGAGAGGGATATTGTTGTGATAGAGGAACATCCCCTAACCAAACATCTTCCCAAAAACGCACCGAACTACCATCATCAATTTTGAAATATCCTCTAGTAAAAAAATCAGATTTCACTTTCATAAGACCTTTCCAAAAAGGACACAAACACACAATCAAACACGACAGGAGCTTGAAGAAGATGAACACACGAAGTTTTGCGCTGCGTAAAGCTTGCAGCTTTTCTATTCACGTTTCTTATACTCCGTATTTATATACAAGAATCAACAAATCCACTGAAAACTAAAGGAAACGATCCACCACCCCGAGCTTACCCATGGCGCTCGTCGTGGCTGATCCACTAATCTTGCCTGCCACCCTACGACACGCGTTGAAGGCGATCAACTACCTACGAAAAGACGACAGTCCTCCGCATCCGAGGCCTGAACATGTGCACGCTACTCGACGTTTTATTCAGCTAAGAAGATATAGTAAACAGGCGAATGTGGAGTATTCATCATCAGAGTCGTCGTCTGTTGTAATCAGTTGTCTTTGCCCCTGTGAACCCGCTGGTGCCGAGGAATCATTGGGCGAAGAAGGCCACGCGGGAGAGCAGCGCTAGCGGTGCCAGCGGAGAAGGAAGTCCGGATCGGCCACGATGCGGCGCCATCGCTTGCAGGTGACGACGCAACGGAGGAGGGCGGCCTCGTCGTCGAGGCGCAGGAGGATCTCGCGGACCACCTCGTCCTCGTCCCAGAGTGTCGTCGAAATCTCCATCGATCGATTCTGCTGTTGGAAGCTTTGTCCCTACAGTACAACGATCCATGGTCGAACATATATGTATCTACGACCAGACTACGAAACCAAGTAGGATACGGATCCATGTGAACCACAAAAAAGGGTAGGACACGGATCCGTGCATGGTAGAGAGAGAACTTTCCTTGCGGGCTGCTTTGTATATGCATCCTAACATGCCACAATTCGTCGCATGCAGAGCATTGTTGTGGTCGCTTCATGTGCAAGAGTGCTGGCTTTGGACGTTTGACGTCCAACACAAGGTGCTCAAAGATAAACCAGAAATCAGCTGACACCCCTTTTGATTATATGTCTTTCTGCATATTGCAAATTGCTCCGTTTCACCAATGTTCAGTTTCAGGATTACATCACCTTTGGTCGAGTCTCGCCTTGGAGTACTAGATCGTCACGTTGGTTCCGTTCTTCAGTTGGTTAGATTGATTTCTTGCAAGCCTTGATTCATTGCTATAGATATGCCTGACCTCTTTGGTTTAGTTTTCTCATTCAATTCAACATCATATATACATGCAAGGTTATACTAAGCCTTTTTTCAAATACTCCTAATTTTGATATAAATTTTATTTTCTCTCATATGTCCCATATTATATGCTTTACGTAATTGCTCAATGCGGATTCCGAGACATCCCATTGTAATCGACGTATCAATACAAACTAGCAGGAAGTAGGCCTTTTACTATCCGGAGGGATTAAATATGGGTAAAATCCCGGTCTTCATGAAATCTCGATCTCGATCTGGAAATGGCTACATCTTCCTTAATCCTCACCTACCAAGTGCTACCTCATGTAGCATATGCCGTGGTCACATCCACGATAGTGGCTCCCACCGTGGGTCGTGGGATGTCAAGCCTCAGATCCACGACGAGACCCTACTCGCCACTCATCCGACCAATCGCCACCGGCCAGATGATCGCCACGGACGACTTCTTCCACATCCAGCCAAGTAGCTACTGCTCGGCTTCGGCGCCAGTCACCCATGTGGTGATGGTGCCGACCGGAATCATCAACTTGTTCGTTGGCTTTAAGGGAGCCAGCGATTTGACCGAGTGTCGGCAGGAGCCGCCGCCCCTCGCCTTAGGGCATCTCCAGCGGGCCGACGCATTCCGGACGCCTAAAATGTTCGCGTGTGTCCGTTTGCGTCGGCCCACGGACGCGAAATTGGCCATGCATCCGTTTGCGTCGGGGGTGTCTCTAGCGGCCCGACGCATTTTCGGGCGAGGGCCATTTATTTTTCAGAAATATCCAAAAACAACAAAAACAATCAAATTGCACAAAAATATGGCCATCATATTGGCTCAAATTGAGGTCTCAAATAAGTTCATCACATTGCTCATGGTACGACACAAAATGGAGTCCAAAAGGGGCACAGCATGACCAGAACAGCAAATATAGTCTAAAAGGAGGACATGGTGCTTGACAATGGTGCCGCAGATCAGGCATCCCGCGTGCGGATTTTGTCGCGCTTCTTCATGAACCAGGCCCTGCTGTTGTCGTCCATGTTGCTCAGGTCGGCCAGGTTGATCCTTGTGTCATCTGCACGGATCTTGGCCTCGGTGTCCATCCTTCTGGCCTCGGCGTCACACAATTTGGCCTCGGAGTCTGCTTTTGGCCTTGACGTCCATCCGTTGGACCTCTATGACGTCTTTGGTGAGGTTGAGGTCGATGGCAGTTGCAACCTCTTTTTCCAGACGCTTCTTCTCGTCCCTTTTGCCCAGGGTGGCTTGAGACTTGGCCATGATCTTCTCCAAGGTCTGGCTCAACGCAAGAGTTGATTCTTCCTGGGCTAGATCGGCCTTGGTAGCATTATGGCCACGAGGACGAGGTGGAAGGGCTTTCTGTCAAGGATCGTCGTCTTCGCCGTCGATGACAACCATTGATGTCCCATTCTTAACAGCTTCATGGTAGGGTGCATAGCCAACCCTCCACTTTGGCGCGTCCTTGAGCTTGTCCCAACAATGTACCATATAGAAGCCCTTCTTATGTGTTTCCTTGAACCAGGTGTGGAAGTTATAATTGTAAATAAACCACGATCGAATCTATGGAAGCATTGGTTTATACGTTCCTTTTAGTTTCTACTTTAGGGATAATTTTTTTCGCTATCTTCTTCCGAGAACCACCTAAGGTTCCACCAACTCCAACTAAAAGAATAAAATAATTTCATTGAAGTAAGAAGTCCCCCAGATGGGTCGACTTCTTACTTCAATTAGTCCCCGTGTTCTTCGAATGGATCTCGTAATTGTTGAGAGGGTTGCCCAAACGCGGTATATAAGGCGTACCCAGTAAAGCTTACAAGTAAACCAGATATGGAGATGGCGACTAAAGTTGCTATTTCCATTTTTATAGAATTTCAAGATTACAATGGATCTACGAAAAGATCGTCCAAGGCCCTAGGTACCTGCAATTGGTAAAAGCATGGATCATGGTTTGCTAATGTTGTACATAGATGGAATGATGATGCTTGTATCTTTACCACTCCAACCACGCCTGTTCCGCTCTGGGGGTGGGCAATAACATGATCGACGGCTCATAAGGCGTTTACATAAATGGTCGGGAGCAGCAAAAGGAGAAAATATCTACAAAAGAAAAGGAGTACAAGTTCGTCTACTTGACCTCCGTTCGGGTAGTGCTGGCAGAGGCTGAAGATCTTGGATCAAGGACGGCGATGAGTTTCTTCGTGAAGAGTTTGGCATCCTTCACCAGAACCTTCCACTTATCGTTGTTCAGGCCCCTGACAGCAGCAACTTTAGCCCAGTCGATCTTTTGGCCACTGGCCACCACAAGAGCGAGAGTTCCTTCGACTCCAATTTTCAAGCATGCTTGGCGATGCGCCAAGGCTGGATCATCTTTTCCAAGAAAGTGTTTGACGAGTTGGTCAAACCTCTCGGGCTGTGTGGTCTTCAGGAAAAAGTGGGGGAAGATGCGTCCAAACGCATTCCGCGCAGAAGTCAAGCACTCGCGTGCCAGGGAGCAGTTCAACTCGAGGATGGTGAGAGTATCCAGGAGATGATCTTCCTCCAAGTCCTGGTTCCTGGTATAATGCTCACCAATCTTCCCTGCTAGAGAAAGGAAATATTTTATCAGTATAGACATAACGTCAGCACGAAAACACAAGTAAAAGGACAAAGGGAGAGATAGTATTACTCGAAAATTTGGAGGATTGTGTCTCGAAGCGCGCAATTATGTCGTTCTCGCGCTGGACGAGCTTGGCTTCTTTGTCGCTCGAGGCATCTTCAGCAGCTTAAAGTCTTTGGCGAAGATCTTCGACATGAGCAGCTTCTTTCTTAGCCTTTTTGCGAGCTTTCTCGCTGGCTTTAAGCTTTTTCTCCATGTCGTTGGCGCGTTCTTTGGCACGACGTAACGCCTCTGAAAGAAAGAACGGATGAAGGCACAAAACAAGAAAGGAACATCTAAAGCATAAGGTGCAATAAAACTTTACCTCTCAGAGATTCATCCTCATCGCGGAACCCGATAAAACGGGAGCCTATATCAACCATCTCCTTCATCAAGGGCTACAAAATAATCGACAAACATAAATATAGTATCAGCAAGTTGAAAATTGTTCGAGTAAACAAACAAACACGACAAACGAGAAAAGATATCTCACATCATCAAGGAGAGGAGTTAACAGACTCCCGGTGGCAATCTCCTGCTTGCCAGCAACACCCGTCCTGGCTTTCTTCTTCTTGGATGCTTGGGGGCTGCGCGCTGGAGCCAACGCTTCTGGAACAATGAGTGTTGGAGGCGAAGTTTCTGGCGCAGCATGCAGTTCCTCAGAAAGAACCAGCGTATGGGAGGTGCTCGTGTTTGCTAGCCTAGGAGCTTCGATTTCCAACTCTTCTTCGTCATCCCTGTCCATAAAGCAGCAATTTCAATACATGGAAAACCAAAAGGCAAGATAGCTGGAAGTAAAGAAGAAACAACTTACGAGCTGACGTTGCCAGTAGAAGTGAAAGGGTCGAAGTTTTCTTCTTCTTCTTCGGGAGAAGATTCCACGGCAGCTGGTTCAAACAGTTTGGACGCGCCAGAATCTTCTTCGTCAGGGTTTCTCTTCCTCTTGCGCTTATCCGGAGAAGCAGCAGGAGGAGGAGAGTTTGAATGAGAGGAGTCAGGAGCTTGTCCTAACTCCGGGACTTTGTCAGAGGAACCCACACTCTTATCAGATTCTGCGGGTTTGCTCTCGCAGACAGAATTTTCTTGCGAGTCGTCGGTGATGACGGCTCGCTCGGATACGTCTCCACCTTCAGGCAGTGGAGGAAGGGAAGAAAGAGTTTTGTGATCCTGCACGCAGAAAGAGTGAGAGGGCATGACAGAATGATCAGACCCGAAGAAAAAATAAATACAGTTAAAACCAAGAGTGAAATTCGAAGAAAAAACACTTACAGCTGGAAGCGCATGGACACCATTGAATGGTTCCATGCGACAAGAGGAAGGAACTTCACTCTTCTTGCTCAAAGAGGTGAAGCGGCGTGATACGTCTCCAACGTATCTATAATTTCTTATGTTCCATGCTAGTTTTATGACAATACCAACATGTTTTAGTCATACTTTATAATGTTTTTATGCATTTTCCGGGACTAACCTATTAACAAGATGCCGCAGTGCCACTTCCTGTTTTCTGCTGTTTTTGATTTCAGAAAAGTTAGTTTACGAATATTCTCGGAATTGGACGAAACAAATGCCCACGGTCCTATTTTCCATGGAGCCTTCCAGAACACCGAAGAGGAGACGAAGAGGGGACGCGAGGCGGCCACACCATAGGGCGACGCGGCCCCACCTCTGGCCGCGCCGGCCTATGGGGTGGGCCCCTCGGGCGCCCCCCGATGCTGCCCCTTCACCTATTTATTCCTTCCGTCACGAAAAACCTAGTACCGAGAGCCACGATACGAGAAAAGTTCCAGAGACGCCGCCGCCGTCAAACCCATCTCGGGGGGTTCAGAAGATCGCCTCCGACACCCTGTCGGAGAGGGGAATCATCACCGGAGGGCTCTACATCACCATGCCCGCCTCCGGACTGATGCGTGAGTAGTTCATCCTTGGACTACGGGTCCATAGCAGTAGCTAGATGGTTGTCTTCTCCTACTGTGCTATCATGTTTAGATCTTGTGAGATGCCTATCATGATCAGGATCATCTATTTGTAATGCTACATGTTGTGTTTGTTGGGATCCGATGAATATGGAATACTATGTCAAGTTGATTATTGATCTATCATATATGTTATTTATGTTCTTGCATGCTCTCCGTTGCTAGTAGAGGCTCTGGCCAAGTTGATACTTGTGACTCCAAGAGGGAGTTTTTATGCTAGATAGTGGGTTCATGTCTCCATTGAATCTGGGGGAGTGACTGATACGTCTCCGACGTATCGATAATTTCTTATGTTCCATGCTACTTTATTGATGATACCTACATGTTTTATGCACACTTTATGTCATATTCGTGCATTTTCTGGAACTAACCTATTAACAAGATGCCGAAGTGCCAGTTCTCGTTTTCTGCTGTTTTTGGTTTCAGAAATCCTAGTAACGAAATATTCTCGGAATTGGACGAAATCAACGCCCAGGTTCCTATTTTGCCCGGAAGCATCCAGAACACCCGAGAGCCGCCAGAGGGGGGCCCTGTGGGCCCCAGATGATAGGGTGGCGCGGCCTGGGCCCTGGCCGCGCCAGCCTATGGTGTGGTCGCCCCTTCGACCCTCCAAGGCTGCCCTTTCGCCTATATAAGGTCCCTGACCTAAAAACCCCGACAAAGGAAGCCACGATACGAGAAAAGTTCCAGAGCCGCCGCCATCGCGAAGCCAAGATCTGGGGGACAGGAGTCTCTGTTCCGGCACGCCGCCGGGACGGGGAAGTGCCCCCGGAAGGCTTCTCCATCGACACCGCTGCCATCTCCACCGCCATCTTCATCACCGCTGCTGCTCCCATGAGGAGGGAGTAGTTCTCCATTGAGGCTCGGGGCTGTACCGGTAGCTATGTGGTTAATCTCTCTCCTATGTACTTCAATACAATGATCTCATGAGCTGCCTTACATGATTGAGATTTATATGAGCTTTGTATCGCTACTAGTTATGTGCTACTCATGTGATGTTATTAAAGTAGTCTATTCCTCCTGCATGGTGTAAAGGTGATTAGTGTGTGCACCGTGTGGTTCTTGTCGTAGGCTATGATCACGATCTCTTGTAGATTGTGGAGTTAATTGTCATTATGATAGTATTGATGTGATCTATTCCTCCTTCATAGTGTAATATGGACAGCGTGTGTACTATGTTAGTTCTTGGTTTATTTTGCAATGATCTATTATGCTCTGAGGTTACTTAAATATGAACATGGAATTGTGGAGCTTGTTAACTCCGGCATTGAGGGTTCGTGTAATCCTACGCAATGATGTTCATTATCAAACAAGAGTGTATGTAGCACATATGAGAAGAAGTATTTATTATGCGATCAATGTTGAGAGAGTCCACTAGTGAAAGTATGATCCCTAGGCCTTGTTTCCAATACCGCAAACACCGTTTACTTACTGTTTTGTTGCATGTTTACTCGCTGCCATATTTTATTCAGATTGCTATTACCACTCATATACATCCATATTACTTGTATTTCACTATCTCTTCGCCGAACTAGTGCACCTATACATCTGACAAGTGTATTTGGTGTGTTGGGGACACAAGAGACTTCTTGTTTTGTGATTACAGGGTTGCTTGAGAGGGATAGCTTTGACCTCTTCCTCCCTGAGTTCGATAAACCTTGGGTAATCCACTTAAGGGAAACTTGCTGCTGTTCTACAAACCTCTGCACTTGGAGGCCCAACACTGTCTACAAGAATAGAAGCACCCGTAGACATCAAGCACTTTTCTGGCGCCGTTGCCGGGGAGGAAAGGTAAAAGGCACTCATACTTTGGTTCCAGGTAACAGTACTTTTCTGGCGCCATTGTGTGTGTGCTCGAAGCTATTTCCTTTAGACTCTCAATTGCGACATTTGGTTTCTTGTTTACACTAGTTAGGCATAATGGACAACAATGACCTTTTTATTCTATTTCCTGATTTAAGACATGGATGGTTTGATGCGAAAATTAAAAAACCCATGGAACATATTAATATGAATGCTTTGAACACTATTGTTGCTAATGATATGGAAAATTCTAAGCTTGGGGAAGCTGGTTTTGATGAGCATGATATTTTTAGTCCCCCAAGCATTGAGGAGAAAATTTACTTTGATGATACTATGCCTCCTATATTTGATGATGAGAATAATAATGATAGCTACTTTGTTGAATTTGCTCCCACTACAACTAATAAAATTGATTATGCCTATGTGGAGAGTAATTATTTTATGCATGAGACTCATGATAAGAATGCTTTATGTGATAGTTATATTGTTGAGTTTGCTCATGTTGCTACTGAAAGTTATTATGAGAGAGGAAAATATGGTTTTAAAAATTTTCATGTTACTAAAACACCTCTCTATGTGCTGAAATTTTTGAAGCTACACTTGTTTTATCTTCCTATGCTTGTTACCTTGCTCTTCATGAACTTGTTTATTTACAAGATTCCTATGCATAGGAAGCATGTTAGACTTAAATGTGTTTTGAATTTGCCTCTTGATGCTCTCTTTTGCTTCAACTTCTATTTCTTGCGAGTGCATCATCAAAACTGCTGAGCCCATCTTAATGGCTATAAAGAAAGAACTTCTTGGGAGATAACCCATGTGTTTATTTTACTACAGCAATTTTTGTTTTGTTGAGTCTTGGAAGTTGTTTACTACTGTAGCAACCTCTCCTTATCATGTTTTTGTGCCAAGTAAAGTTTCTATGTCAAAGTTGATGTTATATTTGGGATCGCTGCGCAGAAACAGCATTGCTGTCTGTCACGAATCTGGGAACAGTTCTCTGTAGAAAATTCGAAAAAATCTGCCAATTTACGAGCGTGATCCTCAGATATGTACGCAACTTTCATTAGTTTTGAGTTTTTCCATTTGAGCAAGTCTGGTGCCAGCTTTAAATTCGTCTTTACGGACTGTTCTGTTTTTGACAGATTCTGCCTTTTATTTCGCATTGCCGCTTTTGTTAAGTTGAATGAGTTTCTTTGTTCCATTAACTTTCAGAAGTTTTGTGCAATGTCTAGAAGTGTTAAGAATGATTGTGTCACCTCTGAACATGTGAATTTTTGATTATGCACTAACCCTCTAATGAGTTTGCTTGAAGTTTGGTGTGGCAGAAGTTTTCAAGGGTCAATAGAAGAGGGTGATATAATGTGATCGAGAAGAGTGAAAGGTCTAAGCTTGGGGATGACCCGGTGGTTCATCCCTGCATATTTTAAGAAGACTCAAGCATATAAGCTTGGGGATGCCCAAGGCATCCCCTTCTTCATCGACAACTTATCAGGTTCCTTCTAGTGAAACTATATTTTTATTCCGTCACATCTTATGTACTTTACTTGGAGCGTCTGTGTGTGCTTTTATTTTTGTTTTGTTATCTTAGTTCTCTGAATAAGTTCATCCTTGTGTGGGAGAGAGACACGCTCCGCTGGTTCGTATGAACACATGTGTTCTTAGCTCATAATATTCATGGCGAAGTTTCCTCTTCGTTAAATTGTTATATGGTTGGAATTGGAAAAATGCTACATGTAGTAATTGGTAAAATGTCTCGGATAATGTGATACTTGGCAATTGTTGTGCTCATGCTTAAGCTCTTGCATCATATACTTTGCACCTATTAATGAAGGAATACATAGAGCTTGCTAAAATTTGGTTTGCATAATTGGTCTCTCTAAGGTCTAGATAATTTCTAGTATTGAGTTTTGAACAACAAGGAAGACGGTGTAAAGTCTTATAATGTTTACAATATGTCTTTTATGTGAGTTTTGCTGCACCGGTTCATCCTTTTGTTTGTTTCAAATAACCTTGCTAGCCTAAACCTTGTATCGAGAGGGATTACTTCTCATGCATCCAAAATCCTTGAGCCAACCACTATGCCATTTGTGTCCACCATACCTACCTACTACATGGTATTTCTCCGCCATTCCAAAGTAAATTGCTTGAGTGCTATCTTTAAACAATTCAAAAGTTATTACCTCTTATTTGTGTCAATGTTTTATAGCTCATGAGGAAGTATGTGGTGTTTATCTTTCAATCTTGTTGGGCAACTTTCACCAATGGACTAGTGGCTTCATCCGCTTATCCAATAATTTTGCAATAAGAGCTGGCAATGGGATTCCCAGTCCCAAATTAATTAACAAAAATAGACACTCCTCCATGGTATGTGATTGTTGGACGGCACCCGAAGGATTCGGTTAGCCATGGCTTGAGAAAGCAAAGGTGGGGAGGAGTGTCATCATAATAAAATAAAATAAAAAGGCACTCCTTCATGGTATGAGATTGTTGGCAGGCACCCGAGGATTCGGTTAGCCATGGTTTGTGAAAGAAAGGTTGGAAGGAGTGCCACCCAAAAATAAAATAAAATGGGAGCCGCTCTTTGAAGGTTTGTCTGGCAAGGGGGTTAGAGTACCCGCTACCATTCGTTGACAACAACAAACACCTCTCAAAATTTTACTTTTTATGCTCTCTATATGTTTTCAAAACCAAAGCTCTAGCACAAATATAGCAATCGATGCTTTCCTCTTTGAAGGACCTTTCTTTTACTTTTTGTTGAGTCAGTTCACCTATTTCTCTCCACCTTAAGAAGCAAACACTTGTGTGAACTGTGCATTGATTCTTACATACTTGCTTATTGCATTTGTTATATTACTCTATGTTGACAATTATCCATGAGATATACATGTTATAAGTTGAAAGCAACCGCTGAAACTTAATCTTCCATTGTGTTGCTTCAATGCCTCTACTTTGAATTATTGCTTTATGAGTTAACTCTTATGCAAGACTTATTGATGCCTGTCTTGATAGTGCTATTCATGAAAAGTCTTTGCTTTATGATTCAGTTGTTTACTCATGTCATTACCATTGTTTTGATCGCTGCATTCATTACATATGTTTACAAATAGTATGATCAAGATTATGATGGCATGTCACTTCAGAAATTATCTTTGTTATCGTTTTACCTGCTCGGGACGAGCAGAACTAAGCTTGGGGATGCTGATACGTCTCCGACGTATCGATAATTTCTTATGTTCCATGCTACTTTATTGATGATACCTACATGTTTTATGCACACTTTATGTCATATTCGTGCATTTTCTGGAACTAACCTATTAACAAGATGCCGAAGTGCCGGTTCCTGTTTTCTGCTGTTTTTGGTTTCAGAAATCCTAGTAACGAAATATTCTCGGAATTGGACGAAATCAACGCCCGGGTTCCTATTTTGCCCGGAAGCATCCAGAACACCCGAGAGCCGCCGGAGGGGGCCCTATGGGCCCCGGATGATAGGGTGGCGCGGCCCGGGCCTCGGCCGCGCCGCCCTATGGTGTGGTCGCCCCTTCGACCCTCCAAGGCTGCCCTTTCGCCTATATAAGGTCCCTGACCTAAAAACCCCGACAGAGGAAGCCACGATACGAGAAAAGTTCCAGAGCCGCCGCCATCGCGAAGCCAAGATCTGGGGGACAGGAGTCTCTGTTCCGGCACGCCGCCGGGACGGGGAAGTGCCCCCGGAAGGCTTCTCCATCGACACCGCTGCCATCTCCACCGCCATCTTCATCACCGCTGCTGCTCCCATGAGGAGGCAGTAGTTCTCCATTGAGGCTCGGGGCTGTACCGGTAGCTATGTGGTTAATCTCTCTCCTATGTACTTCAATACAATGATCTCATGAGCTGCCTTACATGATTGAGATTTATATGAGCTTTGTATCGCTACTAGTTATGTGCTACTCATGTGATGTTATTAAAGTAGTCTATTCCTCCTGCATGGTGTAAAGGTGATTAGTGTGTGCACCGTGTGGTTCTTGTCGTAGGCTATGATCACGATCTCTTGTAGATTGTGGAGTTAATTGTCATTATGATAGTATTGATGTGATCTATTCCTCCTTCATAGTGTAATATGGACAGCGTGTGTACTATGTTAGTTCTTGGTTTATTTTGCAATGATCTATTATGCTCTGAGGTTACTTAAATATGAACATGGAATTGTGGAGCTTGTTAACTCCGGCATTGAGGGTTCGTGTAATCCTACGCAATGATGTTCATTATCAAACAAGAGTGTATGTAGCACATATGAGAAGAAGTATTTATTATGCGATCAATGTTGAGAGAGTCCACTAGTGAAAGTATGATCCCTAGGCCTTGTTTCCAATACCGCAAACACCGTTTACTTACTCGTTTTGTTGCATGTTTACTCGCTGCCATATTTTATTCAGATTGCTATTACCACTCATATACATCCATATTACTTGTATTTCACTATCTCTTCGCCGAACTAGTGCACCTATACATCCGACAAGTGTATTTGGTGTGTTGGGGACACAAGAGACTTCTTGTTTTGTGATTACAGGGTTGCTTGAGAGGGATAGCTTTGACCTCTTCCTCCCTGAGTTCGATAAACCTTGGGTAATCCACTTAAGGGAAACTTGCTGCTGTTCTACAAACCTCTGCACTTGGAGGCTCAACACTGTCTACAAGAATAGAAGCACCCGTAGACATCAGTGACATCAACCCCTAAGGTTGTGGATGTGTTGTTGCCACTAGGGATAAAACATCAATGCTTTGTCTAAGGATATTTGTATTGTTTACATTACGCACAGTACTTAATGCAATTGTCTGTTGTTTGCAACTTAATACTGGAAGGGGAAGGGTGCGGATGCTAACCTGAAGGTGGAATTTTTAGGCATAGATGCATGCTGGATGGCGGTCTATGTTCTTTGTCGTAATGCCCTAAGTAAATCTCATAGTAGTCATCATGATATGTATATGCATCTCTATTTGTCAATTGCCCAATTGTTATTTGTTCACCCAGCATGCTATTTATCTTATTGGAGAGACACCACTAGTGAACTGTGGACCCCGGTCCATTCTTTTACATCTGAAATACAATCTACTGCAATCTTTGTTCTTTGTTGTTTTCTGCAAGCAAACATCATTCTCCACACCATACGTTTAATCCTTTGTTTTCAGCAAGCCGGTGAGATTGACAACCTCACTGTTAAGTTGGGGCAAAGTAGTTTGATTGTGTTGTGCAGGTTCCACGTTGGCGCCGGAATCACAGGTGTTACGACGTACTACACGCCTTCACCAACAACCTTCACGTGGCCTTCATCTCCTACTGGTTCGATAAACCTTGGTTTCTTACTGAGGGAAAACTCGCTG
This sequence comes from Lolium rigidum, assembly GCF_022539505.1. Taxonomy (NCBI): domain Eukaryota; kingdom Viridiplantae; phylum Streptophyta; class Magnoliopsida; order Poales; family Poaceae; genus Lolium; species Lolium rigidum. The sequence goes on from NC_061508.1 coordinate 337,195,529, forward strand.
CTGTACTCATCATACCTTCCTCTTAGGGTTCCCAACGGA
>NC_061508.1:337195667-337243698 GCF_022539505.1 Lolium rigidum
ATAGTCTTCATTAGATATATCTTGTTCTTATCTTTTAAAAAAATCCAAGTTATCTAAAATTGGAGTCCGGGCACAAAAGATATCGCATTTCCCGTAAGACCTTTTTTTCTGTCGGCGACGGAGTAGGTCCAACGAACCCTGATATGTTGCAAACGTATCTATAATTTTTTATGCTTCATGCTTGTTTTACATCAATTGCTATATGTTTTGTTTACACTTCGTGGCACTTTTATGCATTTTCCGGCACTAATGTATTAACAAGATGCTACAGTGCGAGTTCCCTGTTTTTTGATGTTTTGTATTTCAGAAAAGTTATACATGAAATATTCTCGGAATTGGACAAAACAAAAGCCGAAGTCAATATTTTACCGAAACGAAGACGAAGTCCAAAGGGGGGTCGAAGAGGCGCAGCAGGGCGCCCAAACAACCCCTAGGCACGGCCTGGACCTGGCCCGTGCCTAGGGTAGGACTGGGGTCACCAGGCCTCCACCGACCTCGCCCTTCCGCCTATAAAAAGCTCCCGACGAAAAAACCCTAAATATACAAGCCTCCATCCATGAAAAGTTCTGTAGCTCCGCCGCCGTCGCAGACAAGATTCGGGAGACAGAAGTCTCTGTTCCGGCACCCTGCCGGGACGGGAAATTGCCCCCGGAGCCATCTCCATCGCCATTGTTGACTCCCATGATGAGGAGGGAGTAGTTGTTCCGCGGGGCTAAGGGCTCCACCGGTAGCTATGTGGTTTATCTCTCTCTCCCATGGTGTGATCTTTATGTGATCATGAGCTTTGTATCTAGATGTCGTTATGCTATTCAAGTGGATTTTACTTATGTGATCTCCGGAGACTCCTTGTCCCACGTGTGTAAAAAAGGAGTGTGTGCACCGTGTGGGTTTCTTAGGCTATATTTCACAGAATACTTGTTCACTAAATTATGATTTGAGTTGGATGTCTCTATGAAATTGTGGTGTGTTAGTACCGCCTATGAATGCTCAAAGTGCAGCACAGGGTGTTCATTAGTACTTGAGAATACATCTTTAAGGTTTGCTTTTGCAGCCCTACATGGTGAATTAGTGTTCGTTATCCAGTCGGAGAGTATTTCAGAGTAGCATAATGAAGTGCTTATATTTATATTCCTTTATGACATCATTGTTGAGAGTGACCACTAGTAAAAGTATGATCCCTAGGCCTTATTTACAAGCATCGAATCACCGTTTATTTACTGTTTTACCGCATGTTTACTTGCTTCCATATTTATTTCAGATTGTTATTACCACTCATATTCATCCATATCACTTACATTAACCGACCTAGTATTGTACATATACATCTGACAAATGTATTGGGTGTGTTGGGGACACAAGAGACTTCTTGTTTCTTAATTGAAGGGTTTCTTGAGAGGGATACCTTTGACCTCTACTTCCCTGAGTTCGATAAACCTTGGGTAATCCACTTAAGGGAAACTTGCTGCTGTTCTACAAACATCTGCACTTGGAGGCCCAACACTGTCTACAAGAATAGAAGTGTGCGTAGACATCAAACCCTTGCACCAATTTTGTCTTTCGTATCAACTCCAACCTAACATGTTACTGACCCTCACCGCATAAGGTACCGTTGGAAATTGGTAGAACTTAATCCTCCACCTCCCCAACTATCATATTTGGTATGCTATAAAACACTCTCTTCCCCTACATTTTCTGATGGATTTTTGAGCACTTTTTCTGACTATGATTGATCACCCTCTTGAGATTTCTTCTTCTCCCATCTCTCCTATGATTCTTTCATCTGGTTGAAGGCTTTGCAAGAGGAGATCCAGATCTATAACCCACCCCCCAATGAATCATGGAGTCATTAGTTGGTTTGTTATCTAATTATTTTGTAGCACTTGTTACTTTGGTAGGTTTTTCAATTATGCTTTGTGAAGTTAGCCATTATATATATGTCATTGTTTTTACTATGTGGGTTAGGTATCTTTCCATGGGCATACCTCAAAAATTAATCTTTTTTATAGCCTGTGAGAGGATATCATCAAGTAATGGTTGTCGTCAAATTTGAGAAGCACAAGTTTAAGATGAGAATATCAAGAAGACCATATACTTGAAGCTTCTTATCCATTTTTTGTTTATGGACATGTGAAGACATGCTTTAATGAAGTTGTCCCATAGTGGTGTGTGAGGGAGCAAAATGTGATTCTTCACCAAGCAACAATGATCAAGTGAAGTATTCCGACTTGAATGAATCATCAAGTGAAGTATTCTCACTTGAATGAATCATGAAGTGTCGTCATCAATACGGTGAGTAGCTTGGTTTGTGTAAGTGAACGAAAGGATAAATCTTCGTCTCTACATGACTTGGTTGTCTATATATTTATATGACAAATAGTCCACATACTGAGCGGTGCATAGGTCTCTCACTATCGGATCACCCTATTGAGCGTTTTCCCACCACATATTGATTTAATGTTGCCAGTCACTTTTCCCGTCGGGTGATTTTGCGTGGATAGTGTTATCACCCGATTTTGGCCAAATCAAGAGATGGGCCGTAAGTGAAGATGGGCTTTGAAGATTACCCGTAGAGCATCTTTGAAGCGGCCTTGCGCTAAGAGTTTGGGCTAAATTGCCCGTGTATCTGTAATATAGTAGATCGTATCGTGTTTAGAATTAACAAGATAGAGTCTAGCCCGTGCACGGTTAGGTGCATGCCTCAATTAGAAAGTCCCTTGGACTATAAATATGTATCTAGGGTTATCGAGAAAGGAGGACAATCACGTTCACAACAAACACAAATCAGGCGCATCGCCACCCCTTCCTTCGAGGGTTTTCTTCCGGGTAAGCATCATGCTGCCTAGATCGCATCTCGCGATCTAGGCAGTACAAGTTTATTCGTCTACCTTGTGCTGCTCGTGCTGAAGCGTTGTTGATGGCGAGCAACACTACTTATCTCTAGGTGTTTAGGGGCTTGCATTGATGCTTTCTCGTGCATATCTGCGTGACAATGCCGTCCCTCGACACCTAGCTGCCCTTACACCTATCTGGGTGTAAGGGCAGCATCTTGCTTGTTCGTTACTTAGTAGATCCGATCCGTTATAGTTGCTCCTTGTTCCGCAAGGATTAGTTTAATATCTGCATAGTTAGGCCTTATGCTCGGGGTCGGATGATCCGGTAGTGCGTTAGGTGTTGTTTACCGTTCCTACAAGGGATGTTCCGGGAATTAACGTTATGTTGGTTTTTAGGCCTCTTGTAGGAGTAGTTTGCATCATCTTCCGTATCTGCTAGGCTCGATCACACGTAGGACGTTCCGGTTATGCGGTGAAAACCCTAAACTATCGTAGATCGGTTTAGCTTTGTTTTGATCAAGCAGGATCCCCATGTCATTGCAAATCCAACGTGAACCATGGGGCGATCGGCTCTTTGAGCCGATCCACGAGGCAACCCGAGAGCCGATAGGGCTCGTATTTAATGTTTACGTGTCTACCATGCAGGAACAATCGAAGCAATCTAACACCTTCCTGATCGGGTCTAGGTCGGTGGCACGCCCTAGCAACCGCCGGGACGTGGCTGGAAGACTTGCGGGACGACGCGAGGTGCCGGGGTCCACTAAGCGGCCTTGGGAGCCTCCCGGCTCTTCGTGTTGCTTAACCATTGCCCGCCGGTGGGTTTTGGCGAGTAACACATTCTCGGCACGCCCGGTGGGACATCTTCCGCAACATCCACGTCAACACCGACATCCGAGATGGCAGAGGAACATATCACATACGAGGATCTCCCTGCGGAACACCAGAAGAAGTACGATGAGCTGAAGGCCATCGTTGAAGCCGAACTCATCGGCTCCTTTGAGAAGACCCGTTCGCACGGCATCAGGTTCAAAGGATTCACGCCACAAGGCGTCCTCGAAGGGTTAGAGCTGTCTCTCCCTTCAGAGGAACGTACCAGAGCCCTGCGACAGGAAATTAACTACGTGGTGGCTCATTCGCTGCATCGGCATTCTGAGAGCTTGGTAAATGCTTTGGAGCGCGTTGCGCTCCAGGTGGTGCAAGAGATCATGAAGCATCAGTACTCCCCTTCAGGACCTGCTCTAGGGACTCACCAGGGAGAGGTGCAACTCCACACCAGGCCACCATTGCCGTACGCGATGGCAGCTCCACAGCAACAAGGTTCACCGGCATACGTTGTATACAAGGTTGGAGGTGATCCGGGCGACTATCAGTTCTTATATGAGCCGCCCAAGGAGATCCCGCACGGATACGTGTGCACGTTTGTGCCGGACTGCAACAACTGGACGCAGGCGATCCAGGCTCCGACAGGAGGGATTGCCGGAGCAGGAGCAATTGTTCCGGCAGGAGGAACGGCTGCAGCAACGGGGAGTTTGGGGGCAGACGCTGAGAAACAGGCGTGGCTAGCCAAGTATGCCACTGCACCAATTCATGAAAGCTCAGCTGCTACTTCCTCCACCGCGGATCAGATCAGTGCAGTCCTGAGAGACCAGTTCGGCATCCTGCCGAAGAAGAAGATAATCGGCTATTCCAAGCCGTACCCCAACGAGTTTGACCTGATCCCACTACCACCTAAGTACCGGCTTCCGGACTTCACCAAATTCAGTGGGTCAGAAGGATCTAGCTCAATCGAGCACGTGAGCCGATACTTGGCCCAGTTGGGCATGGTTTCAGCATCGGATCAGCTACGGGTGAGGTTCTTTTCGCAATCCCTCACCGGTCCAGCTTTTGGATGGTACACCTCGTTGCAGCCAAATTCAGTGCGATCATGGAAGCAGCGAGAGGAACAGTTTCACACGCAATATCATTCAGAAGCTACTGAAGCTGGCATTGCCGAACTAGCACAGGTTCGGCAAAGGCGAGGAGAGACGGTGTCTGAGTACATTCAGCGTTTCAGAACCGTCAAGAACCGATGTTATTCGGTTCATTTATCTGAGAAAGAAGCAATCGAGCTGGCCGTGGCAGGCCTTGCAGCGTCGTTCAAGGATCTGATGTTCCAAGTGGAGTACAACTCGCTGGCGCACATGGTCCAGAGACTGACCTTATATGAACAGCGCCATCCAGAACTGTACCAAGACAAGTTCAAGCGCGCGATAAGCCTCGGTCAATGCCGATGAGGATGAAGATTCTGCGGAAGATCGGGAAGTCGCGATGAGCTGAATGGACTCGGGTGGCGTACTCGTGTCCCGCAAATGGGTGAACCCACCAGGGCCTCCAAGAGGGTTTGACTTTGATGTGAGCAAAGCTGAACAGATCTTCGATCTGCTACTGAAAGAGAAACAGTTGAAGCTACCTGAAGGCCACAAGATCCCTACGGCACAAGAGATGAACAAAAGGCCATACTAAAAATGGCATCATACGTTCACGCACGCCACCAACGACTGCAAAATATTGCGCGCACAAATTCAGATGGCGATAGAATCAGGCCGATTAACTTTCGGACAGTTTGCCATGAAGGTAGACATGCGTCCGTTTCCGGACGTCAACATGGTGGACCTAAGCCACTCCATAAGGGAACCAGGGTTCTCTTTTGATGTCAATATGGCAGGGCTTATGAGCCACCATGGCAAGGATAAAGCAGGGAGCAGCCACTCTCATGGCAAAGATAAAGAGGAGGTCGTTCCACGCGACCGGCCCCAAGATGATGACAGACGGTACCTGACCGAGGAGGAGGTGATGCATCTCCTCAACAAATATGAGCAGCAGTACGACCGACGTCGGCGCCACGACGAAGACGATGAAAGATATCATCAGTCAGATGCAGCGGACAGGAGGTATCGTCAGCATGACAGAAACAACGACGGGTACGAGCATCACGCTACAGGGAGGTCAAGGGAGCAAGACAACATGGATAAGCACTGGAACTGTCCTTTCTTCAAACATTGCTGGGACTCAGGAATGAGCCGATTGCCAACAATCGAGAACAGCCCAGAATGCAAACAGCAAAGGAGGAGGACAAAGGAGGTTTCAGTGTTCGAGCGTCTAGGACCTCTCCCGCCTCATAATAAACGAGCTGAGTCATCTCAAGAAGAAGACTTTGAGGAGTCAGATGGAGAAGAAGATAGGTATCACCGACCAAGGTGGTGCCCTGATGGACTCAGCCATTCTCAGAAGCGTAGGGTGCAGCGGCTCGCGAAACTCGGAGGAAGCCGAGGCACGGCACTCGTACACGTTGAGGAAGGCGCGGCCCGATCTGGCCGTGAAAATTCAACAAACGTTGGAGACAAAGGCGCGCCCCCCAAAGAAAGTATGTCGCCCTAAACAGACGAAAGCCGATGCACAGGCATCGGCTGATGCCGATGCACAGGCATCGGCCGGCACAAACATGGTGTTCATACTCCCGTCGGAGTTCCGCGCTCCGAACGACGAGGAGGTATCAGTGGCTCAATTCGACTGCGGTCCACGACCAGTTATCTTTGAGAACCCACGAGATAGAAGCTATAGGCATTTGAAAGCCCTATAATTGAGGGTTTACATCAATGGGCAGCCTGTCAACAAGATGTTGGTTGACACCGGAGCGGCAGTCAACATAATGCCATATTCCATGCTACGACGTTTGGGGCACTCCAGTGATGATCTGATCAAGACCAACGTCACATTAAGCGACTTCAACGGCCAGGCGTCAGAAGCGAAAGGTGTTCGAATGTAGAGCTTATCGTAGGCCGGAAAACCATACCTACCGCGTTCTTCATCGTCGACAGCAAAAGCAATTACGCCGTCCTATTAGGAAGGGATTGGATTCATGCTAATCTGTTGCATTCCATCTACAATGCACCAATGCATTATACAATGGGATGGAGATGAAGTGGAAGTCGTTCGAGCGGATGACTCAATCGAGATATCGTTAGCTGCCATGAGTGTGTGGGAAGCAGATAACCAAGAGCCGCTCTCTGGAATCAGTTTAGAGGGTTGTGAGCGCATCGAAGCTTCGAAAAATGGGGTAAGGCTGGTTTTATCCACCGGCCTGACGGAGTAGCAACGTCCAAGGCCATCGACGTACGTGGCGAGGCCGATCCCTGCGATCGGCCAACAAAAAATAAAAGAAAGGATCTTATCTCCAGCATGTCACGTAGCTACAGTGGGAAACCAAGAAGTGCTAAACCTTCACGAAGCATTACAATGAAAAGGGAGGCCGATTCCTGCAATCGGCCAAAATTATCCTCGACATACGATTTGTCTGTGATCAGCATTGATTCAACAGATGCCTGAAGAGCCGATACCATCAACTACTTGACAGAATCGGCTCGGGGGGCACATAGATGGATGATACACGAGGATACGAAGCTCGGAGGGGATATCAAATGCCCAGCAGAGAAACTCAAGTACGGGGGCCGAGGCGTAAACAAATCGGCCGTTAAAAATGGTAAACAAATCGGCCACATAGATGGATGATACACGAGGATACGAAGCTTGGAGGGGATATCAAATGCCCAGCAGAGCAACTCAAGTACGGGGGCCGAGGCGTAAACAAATCGGCCGTTAAAAATGGTAAACAAATCGGCCGTAAAAAATGGAAAATCCAAAAAATTTGAGCACAGCCGATGCGTAGACATCGACTTAAGAATTAAAAGCCGATGCAAGGCCATCGACTCAAGGGATACGACTGTTACAAGCAGAAGCCTAATGGAGCAGTCATCGAGTTATGTAGCAAGGTTCTACTGGAGGAGTTCCTCAGTGGAATTGTGGATGGCTCCGTTAGCAAGTCTTCAAGATCGGCAGCAAGACGCAAGAATGGAGCTAGGAAGAGTTCAAGGGCCACTACGTTTGAGGCTTCTTAGTTCAAGGGAGCTGCTGGTCCTGCCCTGTTTTGATGAAGAGCTGGAGTGGCTCGAGGGGGGCAGCTCACCCTAAACGTTCTCTGCTATTGAAAGCCGATTTGGTCAGAATCGGCTGATGCTGTACTACAGTTGGGAAGCCGATGATGGCCCATTCGGTTGGTACACTTTTATCCTCGCCTTGACTGAGGCTCGGGGGGGCAGCTCGCCCTCGAGGTTCTTTGCTCTGAGGAGCTAGAACCACCAATTTGAAGAGGGAGCCATCATAATTGATGGGCTTTGGGCCAGTTTGTTGCTGCAAAGAGACAGAACATCACAAGGAAAGTTGTGAGCAAATGGTACCTGTTATGCAGGTGTATTAGCTTCAACGCCGAGTTGTTTCAGCTATGGTCCTAGAAGCTTTCCTGGAGGCGCTAATTCAGGAATTTTGCCGTCAGACCAAACATCATGATCGGATGATTTTGAAGTCCAAAGGTCTAGGGATCTCGAAGCTGTTGCTGGACTTGTTCGATTGGAAGTTTGATCTGAATCTCAAGGATTGCAAGTTACCATGTGGGGGGACGACTGGATTGACCTGTCTTACAATTCATTGTACAAAGCTGATGCATTGCCATCGGCTCATTGAGCCTCGATCAAGGTAACAATCGGCAAAGTCAAGACAAGGGAGAAATCGGCTAAAAAAGTATAAAGGAATCGGCAAGATCAAGTTGAAGGAAATTTTTCATTGATAGCCAGATTTCTTTCACAAAGAGCTGATTGCTCTCAAAAGAAGGAACTAGGGGATACATTGCCCCATCTACTACTCCTAGCTCTATCCTGTCTAGGGGCCGCTGCTGCCCTCATCGTCGCCATCGCCGCTGTGCCGGCGTCGCTCCCGGCCGGCTCGTCGTCGTTGCTCGCAGCGACCACCGGCGGGACCTTCGTTGTCTTCGTCCTCTTCGTCAGCGTCATCATCATCGCCATCGAAGTTGCTGGTGTTGCCCGGCCAAGGACAGAGACGCTTGGCCGGCGGCTCGTCAGAGGAGGTGTCGTCCTCCTCCTTTTCTTCCTCCTTCCCCTCTTCGGCGGAGGAGAAGCCGTCCCAGGAGAAGCGATCGTCGTCGCTCTCCTCCTCCGATTCCCCAATGGAGAGGAAGCGGAGGTCGCTCTCCCCGTCCGTTAAGGACTGGTCATCTTCGGACCAGATGGACGATTCATGGCTCGACTCGTCCCCGTCGGCGATGGCGCGGCGGATGTTGGCCGCGTGGGCCTCCTGCGGGTCCCACTCCGGTGTCGGCTCACGGAAGGGGGAAGATTGGGTGGAAAGACCCGATGAGGAGGAAGAAGAAGAAGACATGGTGGCAGAGGAGGGCTTTTGGAGGGCTAGTGCGAAGGAGATGAAGAAGGGAATTATGAAAAGTGGCTAAATAAAAGGGGATATAGCAGAGATTTAATGCTCAAGCAGTTTTCGAGGACGTGGTGCCAAACCGTCCAAATCGTGCAGAGAAGTTGAGAAGGCAAGGCGTCATGATGAAGAATACTGCGACGGTTCTGCTCTGCCACGACGTGACCCCTCGAAGGAAAAACGGATGGTTTTGAAATTATCATTACCAAAACCAGGGGGGCATGTGTTATCACCCGATTTTGGCCAAATCAAGAGATGGGCCGTAAGTGAAGATGGGCTTTGAAGATTACCCGTAGAGCATCTTTGAAGCGGCCTTGCGCTAAGAGTTTGGGCTAAATTGCCCGTGTATCTGTAATATAGTAGATCGTATCGTGTTTAGAATTAACAAGATAGAGTCTGGCCCGTGCACGGTTAGGTGCACGCCTCAATTAGAAAGTCCCTTGGACTATAAATATGTATCTAGGGTTATCGAGAAAGGAGGACAATCACGTTCACAACAAACACAAATCAGGCGCATCGCCACCCCTTCCTTCGAGGGTTTTCTTCCGGTAAGATCATGTTGCCTAGATTGCATCTCGCGATCTAGGCGAGATAAGTTTATTCGTCTACCTTGTGCCGCTCGTGCCGAAGCGTTGTTGATGGCGAGCAGCACTACTTATCTCTAGGTGTTTAGGGGCTTGCATTGATGCTTTCTCGTGCATATCCGCGTGACAATGCCGTCCTCGACATCTAGCTGCCCTTACACCTATCTCGGGTGTAAGGGCAGCATCTTGCTTGTTCGTTACTTAGTAGATCCGATCCGTTATAGTTGCTCCTTGCTCCGCAAGGATTAGTTTAATATCTGCATAGTTAGGCCTTATGTCGGGGTCGGATGATCCGGTAGTGCGTTAGGTGTTGTTTACCGTTCCTACAAGGGATGTTCCGGGAATTAACGTTATGTTGGTTTTTAGGCCTCTTGTAGGAGTAGTTTGCATCATCTTCCGTATCTGCTAGGCCCGATCACACGTAGGACGTTCCGGTTATGCGGTGAAAACCCTAAACCGTCGTAGATCGGTTTAGCTTTGTTTTGATCAAGCAGATCCCCATGTCATTGCAAATCCAACGTGAACCATGGGGCGATCGGCTCTTTGAGCCGATCCACTGTGGCAACCCGAGAGCCGATAGGGCTCGTATTTAATGTTTACGTGTCTACCATGCAGGAACAATCGAAGCAATCTAACACCTTCCCGATCGGGTCTAGGTCGGTGGCACGCCCTAGCAACCGCCAGGACGTGGCTGGAAGACTTGCGGGACGACGCGAGGTGCCAGGGTCCACTAAGCGGCCTTGGGAGCCTCCCGGCTCTTCGTGTTGCTTAACCATTGCCTGCCGGTGGGTTTTGGCAGGTAACAGATAGACCATAGATACATGTGACTGATACGTCGCAAACGTATCTATAATTTTTTATGCTCCATGCTTGTTTTACACCAATTTATATATATTTTTCTCATACTTCGTTGCACTTTTATACATTTTCCGGAACTAACCTATTAACAAGATGCCACAGTGCCAGTTCCCTATTTTATGATGTTTTGTATTTCAGAAATTTGTACAGGAAATATTCACGGAATTGGACGAAACAAAAGCCGAAGTCAATATTTTACCGTAACGAAGACAGAGTCTGGAGGGGGTCGAAGAGAGGCAGTAGGGCAGCCACGCTAGCCCTAGGTGCGGCCTGGCCCTAGCCCACGCCTAGGGGTGGTGTGGGCCCCCTTGGCCTCCACCGACATGCACCTCCGCCTATTTATTCACGATCTCGGGAAACCCTGAACACCCGAGCCTCCATCCATGAAAAGTTCCATCGCGGCCGCCATCGCAGACCCTAGCTCGGGAGGGTTCTCATGCTCTTCCGGACACCCTGCCGGAGGGGGAAATCATCACCAGAGGCATCTACATCGCCATGTCCGCCTCCGAAGTGATGCGTGAGTAGTTCATCCCTGGACTATGGGTCCATAGCAGTACCTAGATGGTTGTCTTCTCGAATTTGTGCCTCATGTTTAGATCTTGTGAGCTGCCCTACATGATCAAGATCATCCTTATGTAATGCTACATGTTGTGTTTGCTGGGATCCGATGAATATTGTGTCATATGTTGAGATCGATTATATATTCTTGTCGTATGTTATATGTGATCTTGCATGCTCTTCGTTGCTAGTACATACTCTGGCCAAGTAAATGCTTGTGACTCCAAGAGGGGGTATTATACTCGATAGTAGGTTCATGATGAGGACATCCCTACTACATTAATACCTCCGTCATTGAAAGATGAAGACGATGCTTCTGTGAAGTTCAAGTCCAATGAAGTCAGGATTGGACCCATAAAAGGGCTCGTGCGAAGCAACTTAAGGAACAGGTGAATTCACTCCTGAATGATACTTTGATCGATGAGAAATTTATGCTGCCTAAGTCCTTTTACTTATGTATGATCAGGTACGAAGATGGAGCAAACATCACATGAGGAGAAGAGGAGCAGCTGGACGTGAAGCTGGACATGGAGCTGGACATGAAGACATCTCATGGATGCGCGAGGGAGAAGAGGGGGGCATGCACAAGGGAGGAATACGACGTCCAGGACAGCGCCCGGTCCGACCAGCCGCCACGCCGGCCGGCCCGGTCCCACGTCCGGTCCAACCGGCTCCCACGTCGGGTGAGCCCGGCGCCCGCCGGGTCCTGCGCTGGTGCCAACCGGGCGGGTGTACTGTATGTCACCGCCTTGGCCCAGTCCCAGCCCAGTCCAAACCGGACCGGTCGGTCCCTTGCCCGGTCGACCGGCCCCCAGGCCGGCTATGTCCGAGTCAGTCTCGACCAGATCCCGACCTAGGTCAGTTTTTAATGTATTTTCTCGACTTCTGGTCGTCCTGAACCCCTATATAAGTGCCCAGGACGCCCCCAAATTAGGTTTAGACCATATTTAAGATAAACCCTAGTTCATAGTTGATTGCCTTGCAACTCTATTGAATCTATACACCAATTCGCATCGATCTGGTGTTTTGCTACTAAAAGTTTTGTGTGATCTGTTGTTCCATTGGGAATTAGAAGATTGCAATCTACTGCTTCGTGGTCGGCGGCTACGTGCGCAAGTGTGTGAAGTTGCAAATATCTTGCAGGGTTGAGAGCTGTTGCATTAGCGACAGGGATTGATCGAGAGACTCGTCAGCGTCATACAAGTTATCATCCACTTCATCATCGTGTATCTCCGTTGTGTTCATCACGTGTTCATCACATCCACCGTCTCTTACTGAGAAGATCGGGCAACCCCTTATCATCTTGGTATCATATTTTAGCGTTTCCTCGGTAAGCCATCCACAATCCACCCTATAGTTGAGTTGTGAGTGTTTCCTATCCAAAAAAAGCCAAAAAAAAGTTAGGGTTAGGGTTTGTAATAGCCTTAGATTGCATCAATTTTGAGTTTTAGTTGCTTTTCGTAGTTGTTTTTGCATGTCTTTTTCTTCCATCTAGTATTGTTAGGGTTTGTGTTTCCGCTATCATCTAGTTTCAGTTTTTGTTACTCCGAGTCCATGTAGCCTACAGTTTTCTTGTTCCCAACCATAGAAACAGCCTTTCGATATAAGTGACTAGGAAATTTCCCACAAGAGACTAGTTTTACCGCTCGATAGGCTTCTCGTTAGGGTTTTGGTGCTTTGCAATTTTTGTTGGCCGTGTTACAAAGAGTAGAGTCATAAAATAAAAATAAATAAAAAAGAAGCAAAAAGAGCTACATAGCTGCGTGTGATAAAAAAATCCAAAAAGAAAAACTGAAGTGCTAGAAAGAGATCAAGTGAAGGCATAGTGTCTCTCGAGTGCATTGCAACCTATTCATCCATATAGTTGTGTTGCCACATTTATCGCCTTGTGTGAGTATCATTGGTTGTTCTATGGTCAGCACTAGATCTTGTTATTGGTGCAAATAGGTAGCCTACCTACAGCCCCACATATATCCTTCTTTGTCGTGTGATTGTTCTTATACCCTTGATATTGGCTTCGCTACATCCATGCACTAGTTGTCACTACAAGTAGTAAGCAATACTAATTCACTTTGGAGCGGTAAGATTTACCTTTTCTTATCAGTTTTGAGTGAGTTGTGAGAGTACCACCACTGATTTTTGTTTAGTGCACTAATCTACAAACCATGTCTTCTAGTGATGCTAAAATTGTTAACCAGAAAAAACAAGGATGGAGCTGATGTTATGACTTAGAGGGAGTATGAGGCCCTTTGTAATGAGATGAAACAAGAATTTGGCGATCAAGGCCAAAAACTTAATGATGACATTGAGAAAGTCACCAAGACGCTTGACACTACTAATGAGACTGTCAATACAATCCAAGTACAAGTGACGGACATTCAGCATTCTATTCAAGCGTTGCAGTTAGCTGTTGGGAACCTGAACCAACAACAACAACCACAATAACATGAAGAAGGGGACAGTGTTCATGGTGATTATGAAGAACAACCTCCTGCTGCTGGTCGTGGTGTTGGCTGTGGTAACTGTGGTCGTGGCTTTGTTGAACTCGGAGCTCGCTGTGTCCCTCCACAACCTCAAGACGATGGTTTGGGTAAGCCAAAGTTCTGTTGGCGTCAGAAACCCACCGGCGGGCAGCGACTGGCCAACACGGTAGAGCCGGGAACGACTAGGGCTGCGGCTGGCCCCAGTCCCTCAGAGCGACGGCCCGCAAAGCCTCCTCGGTCGCGCGCCGATGCTCGGGTCGCAAGGGCGTGCCACCCGACCTATACCCGGTCGGGAAGGTGTGGATGATGCCTCGCTTAGTTTCCTCGCAGGCACACACGTACACGTTAAATACGAGCCTCGATCGGCTCTCGAGTTGTCCCGTAAATCGGCTCGGGGAGCCGATTCACCCATGATTCGTCCAAGGTGGCCGAATATATGGTGGTCCCGCTTGATCAACATAAAGCGTATGAGATCCACGACGATCTAGGGTTTTCACCGCATAATCGGATCATCCTACTCACGATTGGGCCTCGCACTCACACACGGTAAACGTAAGCCAGCCCTAGACAAGGCCTAAAAACCAACACTAGGTTGATCCTCGGAACGTCCTGTCTAGGGGCAGCAAACTACACCCTCGCATGCCGCTGGATCCTCCAACCCTTTGTAAGGCCTAACTATTGCGGATATTAAACTAATCCTTGATGAATCAAGGATCGACCATAACGGATCAGATCTACTAAACACGAGATCAGCGGGGTGCCGCCCTGCACCCATGATGAGGCACAAGGACGGCTAGACGCGCAAGGGTTGCACTACGCGAGCATATGATGCTAAGAACGATGCTAACCCTAACGCGTCTATGATAACTACGTTGCTCGCCATCAAAAACGCTTCAAGTACGAGCAACGCATGAACAACTAGGCAGGCTTGTGCTGCCTAGATCGCGAGATGCGATCTAGGCAGCATGATGCTTACCGGAGGAACCCTCGAGACGAAGGAGTTGGCGATGCGCCGAGATTGGTTTGTGTTGAACGTTGGTTGTTGTTTATTCCATAAACCCTAGATACATATTTATAGTCCAGGGACTTTCTAATGTGGTCGTGCACCAAACCGTGCACGGGTAAAACTCTAACTTCTAAACTAAGACGCGATCTAATATGTTACGTATACATGGGCGGTTTAGCCCAACTTGGTAAACAAGGCCGATTCACGTATTTCCTTCCATGTATAATCTTCACGTCCATCTTGATCGCGGCCCACCTCTGACTTGGCCAAATTCTGGTGATAACACATGCTCCCCTCGGTTTTGGAAATGACATTTCCAAAATCATTATGCCTTTCCCGTCGGGTCACGTCATGGCAGAAGCGTGAATCGTCGCAAGATACTTCGTGATGACGTCTTGCCTCCTCGCCTTCTCTGCATGACTTGACGGTTCCGGTACCGCGCTCTCGAAAACTCGCTTGGGCATTAAATCACTTTGCCCCTTTTTATTTGGCCACCCTCATAATTCCTTTCTTCATCCCCTTGTTCCACGGCAGCCACTCGGCAAACCATTAGCCGCCATGGATTCTTCCTCTTCCACTGCCTCCTCTGGCCTGTCCCTCCATTCCTCCTCCTCCAGCGAGTTCGAGCAGGAGGTCGATCTGATGGCCATCTACGAAGCCCGCGCCCCAGAATATTGGGACGCGCGGGACTGGGATTTCTCCAATGAGTTAGAAGAAGACGAACCCCTCACCGATGGGGAAGAGGACCTTCATTTCCTCCTTGACGGAGAGCTGGAAGCGACAAGTGACGACGACCTCTTCTCCTGGGAAGGGAGCTTCTCCTGCGACTTCACCTCTTCCGGGGAGGAAGGGGAGCAAGGAGAGGAGGAGGAAGACGACGATGAGAGCTCCTCCGACGAGCCGCCGGCCAAGCGGTTCTGCCCTTGGCCAGGCAACTTTAGTGACTTCGACAGTGACGAGGACGACGCTGTCGGAGAAGATGAAGACGATGAGGGCCCGGCCGGCGGCCATTGGAGCGATAACGAGCCCGCCGGAGCAGCGCCGACTGGCAGCGACGAAGGCGACGACGAGGGCAGTGACGGCCCGTAGATTAGGATTTCTAGAATAGGACCAGACGGGGCAATGTACCCCGCATATTTCCTTTTGAGAGCAATTAGCTCTTCATGTAAGAAATCTTGCCCATTAATGGAGAATCTCTTCCCAATTTGATTTTGCCGATTCGCCCCCTTTACCAATGCGTAACGAGCCGATAGCACCGCATCGGTCCTTCAAAATTTGCTCTTTCCTTCTTCAGCTGATGATTTTCTAAATCTGGCAGAAAAATGTAGGATCTTCAGGAAACTTTTGAACTTTCCCGACCAAACCCAATAATCCTTTCCAGCACTCATCATTCGTGACGAAGGTTTGCAATGAAGGATCAGCCGATGATCACTCAATCGGCTCGTAAAAAACAGAGCAAGGCAGAACATCCACCAGGCCCGCTGCCCCCCGAGTCTTGGCCAAGGCAAACACTCAGCCGAATTAGCCTGGGCTTGATCATGCAGAGCCAGCCGATTTGTACGTAAATCGGTTTGCAGAGAACCTTCAAGGTGGGCTGCCCCCCGAGTTTCCTCAGTGCGCCTCTTTGCCCTTGCAAGTCAGATCGGCTCCCTTCCTTTGGTGGATCTGATGCGACCCACCTTTAACCTGATCTGGACGCCCAAGCTGCCCTTAGCACTGTTCTTGAAGAGAAGATCTGAGCCCTTAAACTACTCCATTGAGGAGTTCTTCCATTAAAATCTCCCCTCGTGCTCCACTGACCCTCTGATCGTAACAGTTGCTCCTCTTGAGTCGATGGCCATGCATCGGCTGTAAAATGTTTAAAAATGTTTAAAAATTTTAGGCCGATTTGCGTATCGGCCCCCACACTCTTAGGCCGATTTGCGTATCGGCCCCCACACTCTTAGGCCGATTTGCGTATCGGCCCCCACACTCCGTATTATCTCATATCCTCGTGTTTTATCTATCTAGGTGCCCCCCCGAGCCGATTCTGTCAAGAGAATTGATGGTATCGGCTCTTCAGGTAGTCCCTGTTGGGTCAAACGTTGATCCCAGGCAGAATGGATGGTGAGGATAATTTTTTGGCCGATTGCTGGAATCGGCCTCCATGTGGCTTGCTCGGTGAAGGTTTTGTAATATCCCTTCATCAGTTTCGGAGGGCCGATCGCAAGGATCGGCCTCGCCATGTTGCTTATTGACGTAGTCTTGCTACTCGTCCATGTTGGCGGATAAAACCAGCCCAATCTCCGACTTTAGCATGTTGGTGTGCTTGCCGTTATCCATGTCGGGTGCATCGTGTAATCGTGGAGCACCACACCCCGCCGGACGAATGAACACCATGTTTGTGCCAGCCGATGTGTCATCATCGGCTCTCTTTGCTTGGGGCGCCACTCTTTTCTTTGCGGTAGCCCCTCCTCATCCAGGGTCCTCTCGGACTTTCGCAGCCAGCATCAGGCCGCGCCTTCCTCGCCGTATGCAAGTACATCCTTTCAGCTTCCTCCGGACCGCGCAATCGCCGAACCCCGCGTTTTTGTGTATGGTCGAGACCGTCGTGGCACCACCTTGGACGGTGGCACCTGTCTTCTTCGTATTCCCCTTCGTCTTCCGAATCATCGAGATCTTCCAACGGAGGGGTCTCAGCCCGTCCGTTTTGTGGTGGGAGAGGCCCTAAGCGCTCGAACACAGATACGTTGGCTGTCTCCTTCTTCTTCCGGTTGCATTCTGGGCAGCTGCCGATTGTTGGTAATCGGCTCATTCCTGAATCCCAGCGAGTAGTCCGAAGAAGGGGCAATGCCAATGCCTGTCCGTATCGTCCTCGCTCCCCGCCATGGCGCTCCCGTCGCTCCTCGTCATGATTATACCGGTGATGCCTTTCGTCGTTTCCTGGTCGGACGACCTCTTTCATCATTGTTATCGTATCGCCGGCGTTGGTCATATCGACTAACATACTTGATGAGGAGGTGATCCGAGAGGGGTCGTTGGTATCTTATGTTCTTCACTTCCCCCTCTGTGACGTAGCGCTTGCCATCTTGACGGAGCCGATCGCGTGGAGCGGCCCCCTCAGTGTCCTTGCTCTGAGAGCAGCCGTCCTCATCCCCGTCCTTCTCGCAGTGGTGTCCAAGCTCTACCATACCGATGTTGGCTGAGAAATCAGGCCGGCACCCTCCAAGGTGGGTAAACTCCACCATGTTGACGGCGGGGAAGGGGTGTGTGTCGACCTTCATGGCGTATCGGTTAAAAATTAATCGCCCATTTTCTATCGCCGCTTGGATCCGCCGACGCCACACCCCGCAGTCGTTGGTGGTGTGGGTGAACGTGTTATGCCACTTGCGGTATGGCTTTCCGTTCAGCTCTTGCACCGTAGGAAACTTGTGGCCTTCGGGTACCTTCATGTGCTTCTCCGCGAGTAAGAGGTCGAAAATCTGCTCGGTTTTCGTCACGTCGAAGTCGAACCCTCTTGGAGGCCCTGGTGGCTTCACCCATTTGCAGGTTATCGGGCCCGCCGCTCGAGTCCACTCAGCCACCGCAACCTCTTGTTCTCCCGTAGCGCCTTCATCTTCGCCTGCGTCCACCATGGTAACCACGCGTTTGAATTTGTCCTCGGTAGACATCCGGGTGGCGCTCGTTCATACGCCGACGCCTTCGCACCATGTGTGCTAATGAAGGGTAGTCTCGCTTGGGAGGCCACGTCCTTGATCGATGATGATAGACCCACCACCGCCAACTCGACCGCTTCTTTTTCGCTTACGTGAACCGAATAGCATCGGTTCCTAACGGTCCCGAAGCGCCGGATGTATTCCCGACACCGTTTCCCGCGCTTCGTCGTACTTGTGCTAGATCGGCAATGCCAGCCTCGGAAGCCTCTCGAGTGATATTGCTCGTGGAACCGTTCTTCCAGCTGCTTCCGGTGTCCGGATCGAGTTCGGTGGCAGCGACGTGTACCATCCGAAAGCCGATCCCGTGAGGGACCGTGAGAAGTACCTCACACGCAGCTCGTCCGATGCTGAGATCATGCCCAGCCTGCGCCAAATATCGGCTCACATGCTCGATGGAGCCGGAACCATCCGATCCGCTGAACTTTGTGAAGTCCGGGAGCCGATATTTGGGTGGTAGCGGGATCAATTCGTACTCGTTGGGGTACGGCTTGGTATAGCCGATCGCCTTTCTTTTCGGCATGATGCCGAACCGATCTTTAAGGATCGTACAAATCTGATCCGCGGTGATGGCTGCAGGTGCCGAACCCCGAAGGTTCGTCGGAGTGGCGTACTTAACCAGCCATGCTTGTTTTTCCGGTTCCGAGCCAACCGCAGGAGCTGGGCTCGGGAGTTTTGTCGGGGTGGCGTATTTAGCTAGCCACGTTTGCTTCTCGTGGTCCGCCTCCGACGTCCCTCCCCGTTGCCCCGTAAGTCCTCGCTGCGACAACCCGGTTCGAGGGTGCCCGTGTGCTGCAACCGGCACGTATGCACATGCGTATCCGTGCGGGATCTCCTTGGGCGCGTCTCGTAGGAACCGGTAGTCACCGGGGTCACCACCAATCTTGTAGACGACGAATGCCGGTGTAGCCGGCACTCAGCTGGTGCTGCCAACGCATGTGGCAGCGGAGGACGGGACTGGAGTGGCAACTCTCCTCGATACGTCCCGAGAGCTGGTCCTGACGGAGAGTACTGATGGCTCATGATTTCCTGGATCACGCGAAAAGCGACGCGCTCCAACGTGTTCACCAGGCTCTCAGAGTGGCGGTGCAGCGAATGAGCCACCATGAAGTTGATCTCCTGACGCAGCCGACCCGGTGCGTTCTTCGGACGGGGTGGACAGGTCCACTCCATCAAGCGCGCCTTCAGGTGTGAACCCCTTCCATCCGATGCCATGGGAGCGGGTCCCGTGGAAAGAGCCGATTAGGTCGGCTTCGAGGGCAGTACTTGATCTCGTCGTACTTCTTCTTGAGCTCGCCAGTGAGATCCCCGTACGTGACCGGAGTTTCTTCTGCCGCTTCTGATGAAGACGGTATGGTGTCTTTCGCCATCTCTGATGTGGATAGCGAGAGGGTTGTCGTTGAAGATTGTCGTTGAAGATGGTCCCACCGGGCGTGCCAGAATGTGTTGGCGTCAGAAACCCACCGGCGGGCAGCGACTGGCCAACACGGTAGAGCCGGGAACGACTAGGGCTGCGGCTGGCCCCAGTCCCTCAGAGCGACGGCCCGCAAAGCCTCCCGGTCGCGCGCCGATGCTCGGGTCGCAAGGGCATGCCACCCGACCTATACCCGGTCGGGAAGGTGTGGATGATGCCTCGCTTAGTTTCCTCGCAGGGCACACACGTACACGTTAAATACGAGCCTCGATCGGCTCTCAGTGTTGTCTCGTAAATCGGCTCGTGGAGCCGATTCACCCATGATTCGTCCAAGGTGGCCGAATATATGGTGGTCCTGCTTGATCAACATAAAGCGTATGAGATCCACGACGATCTAGGGTTTTCACCGCATAATCGGATCATCCTACTCACGATTGGGCCTCGCACTCACACACGGTAAACGTAAGCCAGCCCTAGACAAGGCCTAAAAACCAACACTAGGTTGATCCTCGGAACGTCCCGTCTAGGGGCAGCAAACTACACCCTCGCATGCCGCCGGATCCTCCAACCCTTTGTAAGGCCTAACTATTGCGGATATTAAACTAATCCTTGATGAATCAAGGATCGACCATAACGGATCAGATCTACTAAACACAGATCAAGCGGGGTGCCGCCCTGCACCCATGATGAGGCACAAGGACGGCTAGACGCGCAAGGGTTGCACTACGCGAGCATATGATGCTAAGAACGATGCTAACCCTAACGCGTCTATGATAACTACGTTGCTCGCCATCAAAAACGCTTCAGTACGAGCAACGCATGAACAACTAGGCAGGCTCGTGCTGCCTAGATCGCGAGATGCGATCTAGGCAGCATGATGCTTACCGGAGGAACCCTCGAGACGAAGGAGTTGGCGATGCGCCGAGATTGGTTTGTGTTGAACGTTGGTTGTTGTTTATTCCATAAACCCTAGATACATATTTATAGTCCAGGGGACTTTCTAATGTGGTCGTGCACCAAACCGTGCACGGGTAAAACTCTAACTTCTAAACTAAGACGCGATCTAATATGTTACAGATACATGGGCGGTTTAGCCCAACTTGGTAAACAAGGCCGATTCACGTATTTCCTTCCATGTATAATCTTCACGTCCATCTTGATCGCGGCCCACCTCTGACTTGGCCAAATTCTGGTGATAACAAGTTCTCAATACCCAAATTTGAAGGAGGTCCTGATGTAGAAGAATACCTCACTTGGTTGCTGAAAATTAAGAAGTTGTGGCGCCTACATGACTATACTGAAGATAGGAAGATTAAGCTTACTTCCTCAGAATTTGATGGCTATGCATTGCGTTGGTGGGATGGAATTACACGTGCTCGTCAAGAACATGGAGAAGTGTCAGTTCTTACTTGGCGCGAGATGAAGGCAATTATGCAAGCTCGTTTCGTTCCCACTAATTATTTGCGATCTATATATGATAAGTTGACCCTCTTGAGACAAGGTGTTATGACTGTTGATGCTTATTACATGGAGATGGAGATGCTTATGCAGAGTGGCCGTGTCCGTGAGTCACTTGAGAGGACAATGCAACGTTTCCTACATGGTCTGAAGTATAATGTCAAAGGCATTGTTCGTCATCACAGTTACACTAATAGGAATCAGCTGCTACATCATGCAAGAGAAGCTGAAGCACAGTTAGCTGAACAAGCGAAAATCAAAGGTCGTGCTACGGGAGCTGGGCGCTACACGCCTAGGGCGCCCCCATCTACGGCGTCGGCGCCATCTTCGCGCTCCACACCTTTTCCTACTTCGTCTAGCAAGCCGGTCTCCAATGTGTCCAACAAAAAGAAGCCCGAACCTACTGCAAGTACAAGTGGTTCTAGCATGTGTATTGTGCGCAACCGCAATATGAATTGTCATACATGTGGTGTCAAGGGTCACATCAAGAGAGATTGTCCTAATCGCAAAGTGATGATCATTAATGACAATGATGAATATGAGACTATGACAGTGATGGTGTAGATGCTTTTCCGTCTGAAGCTCGCACTATTGTTGTGTCACAACGTGCTCTTAATATGCAGCCGAGTGCATCTACTCAACGCTGCAATTTGTTCCAAACAAAAGCACTAGTTGGTCCTGATAAAGCTTGCAAGGTCATTATTGATGGCGGGAGCTATCGCAATCTAGCAAGCAAGGAGTTGTGTGCCAAGTTGAAACTAAAGTATCTACCGCACCCGCATCCATATTATATTCAGTGGTTGAGCGATAATGGTGAGATGAAGGTAAACCACATGGTGCGTGTTGATTTTGAGATTGGACCGTATAAGGATTCCATTGATTTTGATGTGGTTCCTATGACGGTGTGTCACATACTGTTGGGTCGGCCATGGCTCTATGACCGTTCTATGCAACACAATGGCCGCGCCAATACATATCACTTGGAGTTCAAGGGCAAGAAAATTAACTTGCAGCCTATGTCCCCACAAAAAATTGTCAATGAATCTCGTTAGAAAGTTGAGGTGAATTTGGAGGATGCATCCATAGATAGGTGAGAGAATTGCAATGTTGTGAGTGATATAACGAAAAGTGAGAGAGTGAATTCCTTAGTTCTATTAGCCACCAAAGAGGATATGAGAGAATTTAGTGAGGATCCTATAGCTAGGCCTCTTGTGCTCATGTACAAGGGTGAGGTTTTGGTTTCTAACGACATGACCCCTATTTCCCTTGGTGTTTCTCATGTTTTGCAGGAATTCAGCGACGTGTTTCCGGAGGAGGTGCCCGCAGGATTGTCACCATTGTGTGGTATTGAGCATCAAATTGACTTGATCCTTGGCGCCTCGCTGTCCAATAGGGCGCCATATAGGTCGAACCCGGAAGAGATAAAGGAGATACATAAGCAACAAAACAAGCATGGAGCATCAAAAATTATAGATACGTTTGGGATGTATCATGGAGCAATTGGTGTACAAATAAAATCATTGTTGTTTGTTCTAGTAAAGTCACACAACTTAGTATTTTCAGCACAACCCATTTTAGCAAAATTTAAACTAACCAAAGAAATAACACCTATAATAGAAACTAATTTTTTTGTGTTTTTGATATAATGAAGCAAAGAAAACAAAATAAATAAACTAAGCAAAACTATAACAAAGTAAAGAGATTGGAGATGAGAGACTCCCCTTGCAGAAATCCTATTTCTCCCCGGCAACGGCTCCAGAAAAATCTTGACGGTGCTTGATGGAAGCGCTTGGGGACCCCAAGAGGAAGGTGTGATGAGCACAGCGACAAATTTTCCCTCAGTAAGAAACCAAGGTTTAATCGAGCAGTAGGATAAAGGTGTGACTTCTGAAGGTGTTTCTAGCTGACTATTGGCAGTGTGCACTACCGGCGTCAGCAACAATGTGGAATCTGCACACAACACAACCAAAATAATTTGCCCCAACTTACTGTGAGGTTATCAATCTCACAGGTTTGCTGAACACAAAGGATTAGACGTATCGAGTGGTAGGAGATGTTTGCAGTAATTAAAGAGAACAATGCTTGCGGAAAGTAAACAGACGGAATTACAGTGGTTGAATTTATCGGTGTAAAAGAAAGGAACGGGGTCCACAGTTCAGTAGAGGTGTATCTCCATAAAGATAAATAACATGCTGGGTGAACAAATTACAGCTGGGCAATTGACAGAATACCGACCATACATGACAAGATGATTACTATGAGATTCGTTTGGGCATTACAACATAATACATAGAACGTTATGCAACTGCGTCTATGACTAATAATCCACCTTCCGGTTATAGTCCGAACCACTTCCAGTATTAAGTTGCTAGCAACAGATTATCGCGTTAAGCAATGTGTGCAATTCTTATATGTTTTATGTGCACTTTTCCACACTTTTTAACATTTCTTGGGACTAACCTATTAACGTAGTGCCAGTTCCTGTTTTCTGCTGTTTTTGTGTTCCAAAAAAGTTGTACATGAAAGTTTCTCGGAATTGGACGAAACAAAAGCCTAGAGTCTAATTTTTCCGGGACGAAGACGGAGCCAGAAGGACACGCGCAGGAGAGCTGCCACGTGGCTGTACATAGGGCAGGCGCGGCTCCACCCGTGGCCGCGCCTGGCCCATGTACTGGTGCCTCGTCGCCTCATTTGCTCCGCCCTTCCGCCTATTTTATTCCTCGTATCGGGAAACCCCAGAGACGAGAGCCTCCATCCACGAAAAGTTCCGACGCCACCGTCAACCGAAACCCTAGATCGGGAGGGTTCTGCAATCCATCCCGGCACCCTGCCGGAGAGGGAAATCACCGCCGGAGGCCTCTACATCGCCATGTCTTCCTCCGAGGTGATGCGTGAGTAGTCCTCCATGGGACCATGGGTCCATAGAAGTAGCTAGATGGCTGTCCTCTCCTTATTGTGCTTCATGTATAGATCTTGTGAGCTGCCTAACATGATCAAGATCATCTATTTGTAATTGCTACATGTTGATTTGATGTGGATCCGATTTATAGAGAGATTGCTTTGGTTGAGATTATGTATTATGTTATGATGATCTTGCATGCTCTCCGTTTCTAGTAGATGGTCTGGCCAAGTAGATGCTAGCGACTCCAAGAGGGAGTATTTATTCTCGATAGTGGGTTCATGCCTCTATTTAACCATGGGAAGTGACCTTGTTCTCTACGGTTGTAGATGTGCTGTTGCTACTAGGGAGAAAACAGCGATGTTCTATTCAAGGGTAGTTTCATCGTTTACTTTACACACATTGCTTAAAGCAATAGTCCGTTGCTTGCAACTTAATACTGGAGGGTGTCGCGTATGCAATCCTGAAGGTGGATTATTAGTCATAGATGCAGTTGGATTACGGTCTATGTATATTGTTGTAATGCCGCACACTTTCATAGCATGTATTCTGCACCAACCATTGGCGTAGAATCTCTGTTTGCCATTGCATACCCTAGCTCGGGAAGGTTCTGAAGTTCTTCCCGGCACCCTGCCGGAGGGGGAAATCATCGCCGAAGGCATCTACATCACCATGCCCGCCTCCGAAGTGATGTGTGAGTAGTTCATCTCTGGACTACGGGTCTAGCTGTAGCTAGATGGTTATCTTCTCCAATTTGTGCCTCATGTTTAGATCTTGTGAGCTGCCCTACATGATCAAGATCATCCTTATGTAATGCTACATGGTGTGTTTGCTGGGATCCGATGAACATTGTGTACTATGTTGAGATCGATTATATATTCTTGTCATATGTTATTTGTGATCTTGCATGCTCTTCGTTGCTAGTAGATATCTAGCCAAGTAGATGCTTGTGACTCCAAGAGGGGGTATTTATGCTCGATAGTAGGTTCATGCTTCTAGTTTTCTGGAAGAGTGACAATAACTTATAAGATTGTAAATATGCTGTTGCTACTAGGGAGAAAACAACAATGTTTTGTCTGAGGGTAATTCTATTGTTTACTTTACATACATTGCTTAATGCGATGCTAGCAACTTAATACTGGAAGGGGTTCGGACGATAATCGGAAGGTGGATTATTAGTCATAGACGCAGTTGGATTACGGTCTATGTATTATATCGTAATGCCCAAACGAATCTCATTGTAATCATCTTGTCATGTATGGTCGATATTCTGTCAATTGTCCAGCTGTAGTTTGTTCACTCAGCATGTTATTTATCTTTATGGAGAGACACCTCTAGTGAACTATGGACCCCGGTCTTTTCTTTTACACTGATAAATTCAACCACTGCAATCCTGTTCTATTTACTTTCCACAAGCACTATTCTCTTTAATTACTGCAAACATCTCCTTCCACTCGATACGTCTAATCCTTTGTGTTCAGCAAACCGGTGAGATTGACAACCTCACTGTAAGTTGGGGCAAAGTATTTTGGTTGTGTTGTGTGCATGTTCCACGTTGTTGCTGACGCTGATACGTCCATTTTGCATCACTATTTTATATCATAATTTGCTGTTATTCATTGATATATTTCATATTTAGAGATGATACTTTTGTTATTTCATCTATTTTGCATGTTTCGTGATCATTGGAGAATTATTCACCGGAGTCAGGATTCTGCTGGAAAAAGCACCGTCAGGACACCATATTTCTGAAGATCAACAATTGACGGAAGTTATACGAAAAATCCTATTTTTCCAGGGGACGAAAGGAGCCAAAAGGAGGAGCCGAGAGGGGCCACCATGGGCCCCCCCATAGGCCGGCGCGGGCCCAGGCCTGGTCGTGCCGCCTTGTGGGGAGGGGGCCCACAGCCCCCTCTGGCCGCCTCTCCTTCGCGTACTTCTTCGTCCCGAAAACCTAAGCCCCAGGGAGTTACGGAGAATTGACAGAGCCGCCTCTGCGGGGCGGAAAAACACCAGAGAGAAAAGAGCTCTCCGGCGGGCAGGAATCCACCGGGGAAATTCCCTCCCGGAGGGGGGAAATCGACGCCATCACCATCGTCATCGAGCTGGACATCATCTCCACCATCATCTCCATCATCTACACCGCCATCTCCACCGCTGCATCTCGTCACCGCTGTAACGATTTGGGTTGGATCTTGTTTGTTTGATAGGGGAAACTCTACCGGTGTTGATTACTACTTGTTATTGATGCTATTTAGTGAAACTATTGAACCAAGGTTTATGTTCAGATTGTTATTCATCATCATATCACCTCTGATCATGTTCCATATGATGTCTCGTGAGTAGTTCGTTTAGTTCTTGAGGACATGGGTGAATTCTAAATGTTAGTAGTGAATTATTGTTGAGTAGTATTCAATGTTATGATATTTAAGTTGTGGTGTTACTCTTCTAGTGGTGTCATGTGAACGTCGACTACATGATACTTCACCTTTATGGGCCTAGGGGAGTGCATCTTGTATTCGTTTGCTAATTGTGGGGTTGCCGGAGTTACAGCAACCTAAACCCCCGTTAGTCGGTGCAGGAGGGATAGCAGGATCTCAGAGTTTAAGGCTGTGGTTATATTTATCTTAATTACTTTCTTGTATTTGCGGATGCTTGCAAGGGGTATAATCACAAGTATGTATTAGTCCTAGGAAGGGAGGTGCATTAGCATAGGTTCACCCACACAACACTTATCAAAACAATGAAGATTAATCAGTCGTATGAAGCGAAAGCACTAAACTAAAATCCCCGTGTGTCCTCAAGAACGTTTGGTCATTATAAGTAAACAAACCGGCTTGTCCTTTGTGTTAAAAAGGATTGGGCCACTCGCTGCAATTATTTCTCTCGCATTTTATTTACTTGTACTTTATTTATCTGCAATATCAAAACCCCCTGAATACTTGTCTGTGAGCCTTTACAGTGAATCCTTCATCGAAACTGCTTGTCAACACCTTCTGCTCCTCGTTGGGTTCGACACTCTTATTTATCGAAAGTACTACGATAAACCCCCTATACTTGTGGGTCATCAAGACTATTTTCTGGCGCCGTTGCCGGGGAGTGAAGCGCTATTGGTAAGTGGAATTGGTAAGAAACTTTTACTGTACGTGCTGATTTTGTTTCTGCTTGCTGCTATAAGTCATTATGGAGAGATCCTCCCTTGAATTTCTATTTAGGAAATCTACTACTACTGCAACGGTAGTGGATGAGGCGCCAGGTGAGGAAGTAATACCATATAAAATACCTATGAAAATTATTGAACGTGTTGTGGATAACCGCTATGAAGGGGATGGAACTGTGCATCCCGGAGATCATTTACTCGTTTTTACATGAATTATGCGGGTTATTCAAATGTGCAGGTATTTCAATGGATGAAGTTAGGAAGAAATTATTTGTTATGTCGCTATCCGGTAAAGCGGCGCATTGGTATAAACCGTCGAAGGATGGGCGTTCTCTTGATTGGAAGGATATTGTGCCCGTATTTTACTCTAAATTCTATCCTCCAAGTGAAATTCACAAAGACCGCAACCGTATATATAATTTTTGGCCTCATGATGGAGAGAGTATTGCCCAAGCGTGGGGGAGATTGAAGTCTTTAATGCTCAAATGCCCCATTCATGAGCTTCCTGGTAATATTATTATTGATAATTTCAATGCAAGACTGTCTTTTCAAGATAAAACCTTGCTGGATACTTCTTGTTCTGGATCATTCACGCGCAATAAAGAAGAGTTTAAATGGGACCTTCTTGATCGAATCCAAGAAAATACTGAAGGATGGGAGAACGACAAAGGTAGAGTGTCGTGTATAAATTATAATTATGAATGCATTGAAACTTTTATGGATACCGATGAATATCATAATATGAGTGCTACATATGGTCTTGACTCTCAAGTTGTTGCAAATATTTATAAAGCCTTTGCCTCTCATTTTGAATTGCCTAGGAAGAATTTTGATAAGTATCATGAACCATATAAAGATAAAGTTGATTCGCCTAAAGGCAAATGTATTGAAATTAAAACTGTTGATCATGTTCTTCCTGAAGCTTATATTGAAAAAAACTCCTTTCCCTGCTAAAATTAAGGAGTATTCTGTTATAACTAGTGTAGTTAATAAAAGTGCAAAGAAACCTATAGAACCTGAAGAACAAATAAAAGTTGAACCTGTTGTTGCAATAGTTAAAGATCTTGTTACTGAAAATGTGGAAGATGGTCATATTATTTTTTGTGAAGATGCTTCTAATATTGTTTCGCATCCTAATAAGTCTATGAAAGCCGTGTTCTCGTGCTCTCTGTTCGAATTGGTGATCATTGCTATTATGGTTTATGCGATATTGGTGCAAGTATTAGTGCCATTCCTTGTGAGCTCTACACGGAAATTATGCATCAAATTGGTTCTTGTGAACTTGAAGATATTGATGTGGTTATTCGGCTAGCTAATAGAGAAACTATCTCTCCCATTGGTATTGTTCGAGATGTTGAAGTTCTATGTGGTAAGATTAAATATCCTGTTGACTTTTTGGTACTTGGTTCTGCTGCTAGTAAGTTTTGTCCTATTATTTTTGGTAGACCTTTTCTGAATACATGTGGAGCTATTATAGCTTGCAAGAAAGAGAAAATTGTTACTAAATTTGCTGGTGAATCTTATGAGTTTAACTTCTCTAAATTTGCCAAAACTCCTTATAAAGCTGATTTGCCTAATGAAGATTTTAGAGTTGAACAGTGTGCATCTATTGCTCTTGCTCCTAGTAATCCTTTGCAGCAAAATTTGGAGAATAGTGATAGTGAAGTTTTTAGGGAAGAAAGGGATGAGCTTGATGAAATTTTCCTTCGTCAGCCTATTCTTAAACATGACTTACCGGTTGAAGATTTAGGTGTAACACCACCACCAAAGGAAGATCCCGTATTTGATTTGAAACCATTACCCGATAATCTTAAGTATGCTTATATTGATGAGAAGAAAACATATCCTGTTATTATTAGTGCTAAGATTTCAGATATCGAGGAAGAGAGGTTATTGGAAATATTGAAAAAACACCGAGGAGCTATTGGCTATACTCTTGATGATTTGAAGGGGATTTCTCCCGCTATTTGCCAACATGCTATTAATATAGAAGATGGTGCAAAACCTGTTGTTGAACATCAGCGTCGTCTAATTCCCAAGATGAAGGATGTGGTAAGAAATGAGTTTTGCAGAGATGTGAAGAAACTAACCTTGTTCTTAATTGGGAGAAATGCCACTTTATGGTTAATGAAGGAATTGTATTGGGACATAAAATTTCTGAGAGAGGTATCGAAGTTGATAGAGCTAAAGTTGAAGCAATTGAGAAGATGCCCTATCCTAGGGATGTTAAAGGTATTCGTAGTATTCTTGGCCATGCTGGTTTTTATAGGAGGTTTATTAAAGATTTCTCTAAAATTTCAAAGCCTCTTACTAATCTTCTTCAAAAAGATGTACCTTTCGTTTTTGATGATGATTGTAAGGAAGCTTTTGAAACTTTAAAGAAAGCCTTAACAACTCGCTCCTATAGTTGAACCTCCCGATTGGAATTTACCTTTTGAAATTATGTGTGATGCTAGTGATTTTACTGTAGGTGCTGTTCTTGGACAGCGAGTAGATAAAAAATTAAATGTTATTCATTATGCTAGTAAAACTCTAGATGCTGCTCAAAGAAATTATGCTACAACTCGAAAAAGAGTTATTAGCCGTAGTTTTTGCATGTGACAAGTTTAGACCCTATATTGTTGATTCAAAAGTCACAATTCATACTGATCATGCAGCAATTAGGTACATTATGGAAAAGAAAGATGCTAAGCCAAGGCTTATTAGATGGGTGCTTCTTTTGCAAGAATTTGATTTACATATTGTAGATAGGAAAGGTGTTGATAATCCTGTTGCTGATAATTTGTCTAGATTGGAAAATATTACTTATGATCCGGTTCGTGTTAATGATAGTTTTCCAAATGAACAATTGGCTGTAATAAAGGTGAGCTCGCGAGAGAGCCCTTGGTATGTCGATTATGCTAACTTTATTGTTTCGAAGTATTTGCCTCCAACCTTTTCAGCTCAAGCAAAGGAGGAAATTCTTTTATGATTTGAGGCATTATTTTTGGGATGACCCACACTTATATAAAGAAGGAGTGGACGGTATTATGCGAAGATGTGTCCCAGAATATGAACAACAAGAGATATTGAGTAAATGCCATGGGAGTGTTTATGGAGGACATCACGCCGGAGATAGAACCGCACAAAAGGTTCTACAATCAGGTTTTTATTGGCCAACACTTTTCAAGGATGCAAGGAAGTTTATCTTATCTTGTGATGAATGTCAAAGAGTTGGTAATATCTCTAGACGCAATGAAATGCCTATGAATTATACTCTTGTTATTGAACCATTTGATTGCTGGGGATTTGACTTCATGGGTCCTTTCCCTTCTTTAGAGGGTAATACTCATATACTTGTCGCTGTTGATTATGTTACTAAATGGGTAGAAGCTATACCTACAAAAAGTGCTGATGGTGAGACCTCTATAAAAATACTTGTAGATGTTATATTTCCTAGATTTGGAGTACCTAGATATATTATGACTGATGGAGGTTCTCATTTTATTCATGGTGGTTTTAGAAAAACTCTTGCCAAATATGGTATTAATCATAGAATTGCTTCAGCTTATCATCCTCAAACTAGTGGGCAAGTAGAATTATCAAATAGAGAAATTAAAGCTATTTTGGGAAAGACTCGTTAATAAATCTAGAAAGAATTGGGCTAGTAAGTTAAAGGAAGCATTGTGGGCTTATAGAACTGCTTATAAAAATCCTATGGGCATGTCTCCTTATAAAATGGTTTATGGAAAAGCCTGTCATTTACCTTTAGAATTAGAGCACAACGCTTATTGGGTCAGTAAGAGAACCTAATAAAGATTTTAAACTTGCCGGTAAGAAGAGGTTGCTACAATTGAGTTCTTTAGATGAATGGAGAAGTGAAGCTTATGAAAATGCTAAACTTTTTAAAGAGAAAGTTAAGAAGTGGCATGATAGAAGAATTATTAAAAGAGAATTTAATGTTGGAGATAAAGTCCTATTGTATCGGTCTCGTCTCAGATTTTTTGCATGGAAATTACTCTCAAAATGGGAAGGACCATATGTTATTGAGGTGGTATATCGTTCAGGAGCAATAAAAATTAGCTCTTTGGAAGGTAACGCCACACCAGTAGTGAATGGACAAAGACTCAAGCATTATGTTTCTGGAGATTCTTATAATGAAGATATTGATATTATTCAAGTGATAACTCCGGAAGCTTTCATTAAAGATCAAATTGACCGTTCTGCAGAGTCCGACTTTGAATAGGTAACAGTTTTAGTAATAAAAAGTCCGCGTTTAGCTTTCCGAACAATATTTCTGCTGTTTTTGGAAAATATGAAAAATTACGGGATCGAAACGGAGTGGAGGAGACACGCGAGGGCCCGTCGCCATAGGCCGGCGCGGGCCCCACCCTGGCCGCGCCGCCTTATGGTGACAGCCCCTCGGCGTCCCGTTTCCACTCGTTTTTGGCCTGGAATCTTCCTTTTGTCGTAAAAATATTTGCTATATAATCCCCCGGATCTCCAGAAGTCCGTATATCGTTTTCTCGTCGTGTTTTGTTTCGAGCTGTTTTCTGCCAGATATTGTTTTCAGATCTAGAGCCACCATGTCTTCGTCGGAGCCTCCGAAGGACAACTTCTTTGAGAACGTCGTCAACCCGTACATAAGCGAGTTGAAGATGCATCCCAAGGAATTGCTGCTCGTAGATGGAGAGTTGCAGATAGAAGATGTTCGTGGACCTAAGGGAGAAGGAAGCTTGGAGGACAGGATGGAGAAACTAGAACAAGAGGTCTTCACCTACAAAAAGATGGCTGAGCGTGAAGTGGACATCTTCCACAGAATTGTGTCCGAGCTCATTGGTGAACACGAGAAGGAGACTGCAAAGCTGTGGAGCGATATCCTCTCACTTCACAACACTACCAACCAACTTCAGGCGCAACTTTATGATGCTTGGAATCGAAACTACAGGTTTAAACGCATTAGCGATGCTGCTAGTTTCAGGATTCCCGAGACCAAGACATCGTTTGTTGATGGAGAGCCTCTTCCCTGGAAGACTGAGGACGAGAAGAATCCACCATCATCGCCACCGAAGGAGTAATTCATCATCGGTATTGGCATCCCCTTGGTTTGTTCCAAGCTTGGGGGAGTGCCGCGGTATCACATCATCATTACTTTTATCTTTTACTATCAAGTAGTGTCATATCATGAGTAGGGAAGTTATCATATGGAATAGTTTGCAATGTGGAAGTATCTCTCTTAGTTGGTTATCTATGTATCCGTTGGTGTGAGTTATCGTTATGGAATATTAATGAGAGGTCTTATCATTTACTTTTTGCACACCTTATTTTAGTTTGCAATTTCTTTTATATGATTACTCTTGACATTAGTATTGATATCACTTTGGGAGCATCAAGTAAATCTATTTGGTTTTGGCAAATTTAGCATTGGTCAATAGCAACAACACCTTGATGTTTAATTAGAAGAGGGAAATACATGTAGATATATTACTCTATTATCTTTATGCTAACGAGTTAGTATTCTGAAGTTAAAATTGCTTGTGCTTATGAGAAAGATGCATGATTGTTTCTATCACATGTATATTTGTTTGTTTCCCTCAACCTTTATGCTTGCTATCAAACCTTGCTAGCCAAAAACCTGTATTGAGAGGGAATGCTTCTCATACATCCATAACTTTAAACCAAACCCATGCCATTTGTGTCCACCATAACTGCCTATTATGTGGTATTTTGCGCCACTCCAAGTAAATACTTCATGTGCTACCTTTAAATAATTCAAACTATATTACTCCTTATTTGTGTCAATGTTTTATAGCTCATGAGGAAGTATGTGGTGTTTTATCTTTCAATCTTGTTGGGCGGACTTTCACCAATGGACTAGTGGCACATCCGCTTATCCAATAATTTTGCAATAAGAGTTGGCAACGGGGTTCCCAGCCCCAATTAACAACTTTCATTAATAATTCTCTTCACATGTTTTGCCCTGATTTATCAGTAAGCAACTTAATTTTGCAATAGACACTCCTCCATGGTATGTGAATGTTGGAAGGCACCCGAGGATTCGGTTAGCCATGGCTTGTGAAAGAAAAGGTTGGGGGGAGTGTCATCCATAATAAAACTAAAATACATGTGTAAACAAAAGAGAAGGGGGGATAATCTACCTTGCTGGTAGAGATGCCGTCCTCCATGGGAGCCGCTCTTGGAAGGTTTGTTTGGCAAGGGGGTTAGAGTGCCCGCTACCCTTCGTTGACAACAACAAACACCACTCAAAATCTTACTTTTATGCTCTTTACATGATTTCAAAACTTGAAAAGCTCTAGCACATGATTTAATCCCTGCTTCCCTCTACGAAGGGCTTATCTTTTACTTATATGTTGAGTCAGTAAACCTATTTCTTTCTATCTTAAGCAAGCAATTGAGTTGTTGTGAACCAACCATTTATGCTATGATTTAGTTAATCATGTCTTTTATGCTTTCTTGTTTAGTACAAATTTATCTGAATGAATATGACTTTGAAAGTTATCAATGATTATGAGGAGATTGTTATGATTGAGAATGAAAGCCCTGCTATATAAATTCTAATATGAAAGCTTTGCTTAGAAGATAAGTACAATCCGTTAGTAGTTCTCTGACCAAGAACAAAGTTTGCCATAACCATTTATGATTTCCTATGCACCTTTACTTGTGATTTCTCTTTACTTATTTCAAGTTGAGTTATATGAAGAGAATGTTTACTAGAATGTCTTGTGCGAATCAATATGATGCTTCTTGTCCGTATTTTATTTATCGACTCCTCACTCCATAAACTTGTGGTCTTGTTTATTGAGCTCAGTTTCGCTTGGGGACAAGCGAGGTCTAAGCTTGGGGGGAGTTGATACGTCCATTTTGCATCACTATTTTATATCATAATTTGTTGTTATTCATTGATATATTTCATATTTAGAGATGATACTTATGTTATTTCATCTATTTTGCATGTTTCGTGATCATTGGAGAATTATTCACCTGAGTCAGGATTCTGCTGGAAAAAGCACCGTCAGGACACCATATTTCTAAAGATCAACAATTGACGGAAGTTATACGAAAAATCCTATTTTTCCGGGGGACGAAAGGAGCCAAAAGGAGGAGCCGAGAGGGGCCGCCATGGGCCCCCCATAGGCCGGCGCGGGCCCAGGCCCGGCCGCGCCGCCTTGTGGGGAGGGGGCCCACAGCCCCCTCTGGCCGCCTCTCCTTCGCGTACTTCTTCGTCCCGAAAACCTAAGCCCCAGGGAGTTACGGAGAATTGACAGAGCCGCTCTCGCGGGGCGGAAAAACACCAGAGAGAAAAGAGCTCTCCGGCGGGCAGGAATCCGCCGAGGAAATTCCCTCCCGGAGGGGGAAATCGACGCCATCGCCATCGTCATCGAGCTGGACATCATCTCCATCATCATCACCATCATCTCCATCATCTACACCGCCATCTCCACCGCTGCATCTCGTCACCGCTGTAACGATTTGGGTTGGATCTTGATTGTTTGATAGGGGAAACTCTACCGGTGTTGATTACTACTTGTTATTGATGCTATTGAGTGAAACTATTGAAGCAACGTTTATGTTCAGATTGTTATTCATCATCATATCACCTCTGATCATGTTCCATATGATGTCTCGTGAGTAGTTCGTTTAGTTCTTGAGGACATGGGTGAAGTCTAAATGTTAGTAGTGAATTATTGTTGAGTAGTATTCAATGTCATGATATTTAAGTTGTGGTGTTACTCTTCTAGTGGTGTCATGTGAACGTCGACTACATGATACTTCACCTTTATGGGCCTAGGGGAGTGCATCTTGTATTCGTTTGCTAATTGTGGGGTTGCCGGAGTGACAAGAACCTAAACCCCCGTTAGTATATCGGTGCAGGAGGGATAGCAGGATCTCGTAGTTTAAGGTCGTGGTTAGATTTATCTTAATTACTTTCTTGTATTTGCGGATGCTTGCAAGGGGTATAATCACAAGTATGTATAAGTCCTACGAAGGGCGGTGCATTAGCATAGGTTCACCCACACAACACTTATCAAAACAATGAAGATTAATCAGCCGTATGAAGCGAAAGCACTAGACTAAAATCCCCGTGTGTCCTCAAGAACGTTTGGTCATTATAAGTAAACAAACCGGCTTGTCCTTTGTGCTAAAAAGGATTGGGCCACTCGCTGTAATTATTTCTCTCGCATTTTATTTACTTGTACTTTATTATCTGCAATATCAAAACCCCTTGAATACTTGTCTGTGAGCCTTTACAGTGAATCCTTCATCGAAACTGCTTGTCAACACCTTCTGCTTCTCGTTGGGTTCGACACTCTTATTTATCGAAAGTACTAGGATACACCCCCTATACTTGTGGGTCATCAGACGCCGGTAGTGCGCCCTGCCAATAGTCAGCTATTAACACCTTCAGAAGGCACGCATTTCTCCTACTGGTCGATTAAACCTTGATTTCTTACGGAGGGAAAACTTGCCGTTGTGCTCATCACACCTTCCTCTTGGGGTTCCCCAACCGCTTCCATCAAGCACCGTCAGTGACCACGAGTAACTTTGCGTGGACGGACCTCAGTCACGCGTGACATTGCGTATATGACAACATATTTTTTGTGGACTTCATTTTCATGGACGGGTGTGACTTTCTTTTCATGATGGTCTTCCACATGGGAAGGGTGGAATATTTTCGTGGACAACTGTAACTTTCCTTTCATGGTGATCTTCCGCCAGGTATGGGTGGACTTTCCTTTTGTGGACGGATCAGACCTGCACGAAAAGAAGGTCACACACATCCACGAAAAGAAAGTCCACCCGTGCCCGGCGAAATACCGCCACGAAAAGAAAGTCACACCCGTCCACGAAACGAAATACCACGAAAATTATGTTGTCGTCCACGCAAAGTCACCTGTGGCTGCGGTTCGTCCATGCAATGTCACTTGTGGCTATGGACCGTCCACGCAAAGTCACGCGTGGCTACTGTCCGTCTACCAAAAAGTCACGTGGTGAGGAAAAGTACCTGAAGGCGTTACAACGATGTGTGGTGGGAAAACGCTCGATAGGGTGATCCGACGGTGATAAGCCTATGCACCGCTACCTCCGTAGGCACAATATCCGCTTCGGCATATTTAATTACGGAATTGTCTTGTAACAATGTTGGATTAAAATAATTTTTATTTTACAAGCACAAAACATAATTAAGCTAGGCTCAACAAAGTGCACTAAGAACAATTTAAACTATCCAAGATAACACAAGATATATATGTTTAATTCCGCTTAATTACAAGCCAACTCTGAAATTATTTTTGAAACACCTATTCGCACCCCCCACCAGACGACATCCCATCCTTTCAGCTGTCATAGTACGTAATGTGGCTATAAGGACACGTCACTCGTATCTCGATAGCCCACACCACTAGTGGTATGCCGTGAGTCTGGCCACTAGGGGCCGCTTACCAGTAGCGTGCTCCTGCCAGGAACACCCCACAAAGTAAGTTTCACGTCTCCACGCCACTGGTAGTGCCATGGCACTGTGGTGGCATGCAACAAATAAAATGTGTGTGTCATTTTGGGAGACGAGCTCCATAGACTTGTTATCTCCAACTGTGAAATTTGAAGCTTTGAAAAAATTCAAAATATGAGAGTGTGGTCTATGATTTATCGTACCCCGTGTAAATTTTCAATACTTTGTCCTTGGAAAAAATAACAAAAATCCAGATATTAGAGCACGAAATGTGTCACTTGTTTTCTTCTAATTTTTTTCCATTTTTTATTTTATTGCTGAGCCTACAATACAATGTATCTGACGCAAAAAATATAGTTGTTCGTACTGTACATAGTTGGCTCCATCTAGGTATTTTGATTGTGAAGTACAAGTTAAATTCAGATAATATGAATGTTGCATGTAACCATAGAGAAGAAGACTCCACGTGCAAACACATTAAATTGACCAAGAACACAAGAGCATTTTTGACACAATAAATAGTGTTATTTATTGGCTGGCTTTGTTTTCTTCATACCTAAAATATGAGTTTGTGACTTTGTGGTCTTGTATACAAGAACGGAGCAAGTACCCAACATTGGTGTTATATGTTTTTTTATCTACATGTGATAATGTGCGTGCGCGCGCGTGCGTGCGTGTGCGTGTGCGAGACACTAAACCGACGTGTTGGTGTATGCACAAACAAATTTAGCAATCTGGTTTAAGAAATTCTTGAAAATTTGTTTCCTCATCTTTATTTACTAAACCACAAAAAATATTGGTTTTTCTCTTCTTGTAACCTCCTGGGAATGGTGTTTTGGAATATGGGAGCATATGGTCCCTCTATTTTGAAATGTATTTTACACATATTTTGAATTCAAATAAATTGAAACAAGAAATTCGCACGTACAACTTCATGTGCTACGCGCTCACGAAGTTGTTTCATAAAAATTCGACTTGTCATGTAACGTGTGTAAAAAATACAAAACTCAGTGGTAAAAGTAATGTTTTTCACAAGATAGGTTTTCTCTTTTTCAACATAGGCCACAAAAAATATTGGTTTTTCGTGTAACTTGACGAACGCACATATATTATGAAGATGTACATGTAAATTTTTTGTCAAAATTTTTCAACACTTCAAAATATGATTTTTTTCGTAGGGGAACATAGGCACCCGGAAGCCGAATTGAATTTCCGCTGTTTGACATCCTATCTTATATGGAGATGCTCCAAGTGTATGTGTACCTTTGAACTTTGCGTTTTCCTCAAGAAGAGTACACCTACACCAGCAAAAGCAGACGGATAGATCGATCGCCCAATCACCGGCAAAGCTAGGGATCAAAGCCAGCAGAGCAGATGCCCGATTGTGGTAGCTGATGTTACATGTCACATCACCCCTGATCACAACCATAGCCAGCCAGGGACAGGATTCGCCGGAACGAGCCAGGCCGGTGCTCTGGAGAGAAATGGCAAGACACCTCATTTATGGATTGCTGTTCATCACCGCATGCACCTGTCCTCACCTGACCCGTGAAGGATGCAAATATGATTTGATTTGAAACGACGTACGCCGAGGCCTTGATGGCAGCAGATTTGACTGGGCCGTTCAACTCATCAGCTAGGTGTTGCATGTGCCGTTGTGTTCGATTTATGATACTCCAACACGTAAGAGCATCTCCAGTCGCGTCCCCCAAACCGTCGCGCCGGATTGAGCGTTTGGGGGACGTGTTTCGTTCGTGCCGTGTTTGGGGGACGTCGCTCCCCAGTCGCGTCCCCCAATTTTTTTTTTTGGAAATTTTAAACTTAACGAGATTCGATTAAGATTCGTCCAAACTTACATAGATTCGAACGAAATTTGACTAAATTTAAACTAAACCTAATCTAGAACCACTTGCGGCGGCCGGAGGCGTCGTAGTACTGCTGGAAGTTGTACATCTCGTCGGTGACGACCTCCTGCTTGACGCGCTCGTCGACG
Organism: Lolium rigidum; assembly: GCF_022539505.1. Taxonomy (NCBI): domain Eukaryota; kingdom Viridiplantae; phylum Streptophyta; class Magnoliopsida; order Poales; family Poaceae; genus Lolium; species Lolium rigidum. The sequence goes on from NC_061508.1 coordinate 337,234,367, forward strand.
GGCTCGTCCACGGGCTCGTCCTTCACCAAGCCGCTTGGTCCTCGCCTCGCCGTCGTCGGTGAGGTCCACCAGCGGCTTGCCGGAGTCGCGGATGGACATGGCGATCGCCGCGTCCAGGTCGCCTCTCCGGCGTCCTTGTCGTCCATGGACGCCAAGAACGCCGCCCGCAGCCCTGGGTAGTCCTCGGGGTCGTCGCCGCCGGCGATAGCCGCGCGCCGCCGCTCGTACTCCGCCAGCAGCGCCGCCTGCGACGCTTCCTCCGGCTCCTCCTTCACCTCCGGCTTCGGGATGAGGAGGGCGCCGCCGCGCCTCCCTTGCTGCCGCCCGCCGCCGCCACCGCCACGCCTCGTGTTGACGGGGCGTCGCCGGCTCCTCCTTGACCTCCCGTTTGGGGACGGTGTAGGGCGCCGACCGGTACGACGAGGACGGCGTCGATCGCGCCGGTCCCGAGGAAGAAGAGTGCGAGGAGGACGAGTACGTCGTCCTCCTCGGCTGCCATTGAGGAGACGCCGGCGGCGACGACGGCATCTCCAGCCTTGGAGCGCCGTTGCGGAGGCCGCGGATGACGTTCTCGAGGGTGCGCCCCGGAACGCCCCAGAACAGGGCGCGGCCTTCCTTGTTCCAGCTGTTGGGGCCGCCGACGAGGTTGTCGGTGCTGTGCATCTCGACGTCGTACTTCGCCTGGAAGTACGTCGTCCACCGTGCGTCATTGTCGTTGACCGCCCACGTCGGATCCAACCGCTCCTCGGCGGTCAGTTGAGCCCGACGGGCCTTGATGGCGTCCCTCCATTGGTCCGTCTTCGGCTTCGGCGGCGGCGGAACGCCAATGCCGTTCATGGCCATCTTCCAGCCGCCGCTGCTTGGCAGCCGCATGTCCGGCGGGACTGGATACCGGGCGTGGCACAGCGCCCACGCCTCCGCCACGGTGAGGCTGCCGCGTCCGAAGCCATTCCGCCGCGGCGATCTTGCGGGAGGACGAGCTCGACATTTTTTGAGCGGCGGGGAGAGGATCTCGGGAAGGGGAGGCGGCGGCGACGAGAAGGATTATGATGAGCGGCGATAACCGGAGGGCGTCTTAAAACAGCGGCGGCAGCGGGTGGTTGCACGCACAACTCCGGCGCGGACGGCCACGCGGCCATGCACGACGAGACGCGTCCCCGCGTCGCCCGGGAAAGCAGTGGACGCCATTAACGTCGCTTGACCAAAGGTAGGCGACGGGGTTTTAGCCTTCCGTGCCGCCGACGCGTCGGCCCGCGTCGGTTGGCCTCGCTGCGTGTGTCCGGCGTCCCCGGAGCCGTCCCCGTGGGACGGGACGGGCTCGGGGCGCCGGACACCGTATCGGGGCGCGCCGGACAAAAAAGGGCTTTGAGGGACGCGGCTGGAACGCTTTTTTGGTCCGGCGCGCCCCAAATCCCTTTGGGGGACGGTTTGGGGAACGCGACTGGAGATGCTCTAAATCCGCTGTTTGCGACCGCAGATAGCATAAATTTGAAACAGTGCCGGCGCCTGCTTATTATCAAGCTTAAGGATGGCCGGCGGCGCCACAGTTGAAAGGTGCAAGCATCACACGGAGATGCAAAGTGGCTTTACATGAAAAACCCTTAGATTTGCAAGAATTTTAAATGGTCGAAGTGGGACTTACTAGCCAAGATCAGGCCATGCAAATCAAGCCAGCGTGTAGACATTTATGTATTTCATCTCCAAATTTACACAAGCGTGGGTGTTAACTCTGGTGCGAGAGTTCAGAAGGAATGATGTATGGTGGTGGCTGATGAGGACAAATTAGTTTGGTCATAGCAAGATAAAAATCACAGGGCGCCGTTGCTACCAGACTATCAGTATCAAATATCGATGAAAAAAGACGGCGAGTGTGACTTTGTCAGATGAGGAAGCCAGATGCATGCATGGATACATTTTTGTTCATAATCCCCGTATCACAACGTCGCTCTCCACCAAACAGTTGTACAGAACTTGTCATCAACCATGGGATGCGGACATTATCTGCATCACAAAGCCGCATGTCCACAGAAAAAATAAAACCCTCCAGAACAAGATAGTGCTACAGCAAAATCTCCGAAAAATCTATTTCAGAGACTTCTCTTGAATTTGGATACTCCTACTAGTAAAACATACAGGGAATCAAAGTGCATGTAGTGTGATGTAGTCGTGTTGTGTACTTCAAAGCTGTAGCTCTGTCCCAGGTGCAAACGACGACGGGTGCCACTGCTTAGGGCATCACCAGCGGCGGGACTTGAGCGACCGTTTGTGTCCGCCGTGACTGAAAATGCATCATGCACCACCTCCAGCGGCGCGATGCAAAGTGACCGGGCCGTCCGCGGAGACGCAAACCTGGCCCAAATATGCGCCAGGTTTCCGTCTGTGCGGACGCGCAAAGTGTCCGCTCGGTCCTCGCATAGGCGCGCCTGACAGCGGCACAACTGCTTCGTCTTCCGCGGCATTACTTCCGGGCGGCGCGCTGCAGCCTTTGCAGGGCTGTGTTAATGGCGTGCCTCGGCTTCTGCGAGCGTGCGCAGCGTCGATGCGTCTTCTCCGCCAGTGCTGGCACCGAGGTGTCGCTTCGGCAGTCTGCGGCCGCGTTAATGGTGCCTCGCGTGCCGCGCGTAGTAATGGCGATGCCCCGCGTGGCGCGGCCGTCGCCCTGTCTCCGACCTATATAAACCGGGGCGCGAGCATCTCATCTCCTCCCCACTAAACCCTAGCCGCCGCTGCCGTAGCGCCGCTTCTGCTCAGCCCTAGCAGATCCAACATGAGCAGCGCCGGACGCGGCCAGGCTGCCGCGCCTCCACCTCCACCTTCACCTCCCACTCCACCTCCCCCGGCCTCGAGCTCCGACGAGGAGTTCGACTCCGAAGACAGCAGCGACCTCCTCCACCCGGTCAGGGACGCCGCGGCCTTGGCTCTCGCGGAGGAAGAAGCAGAGGAGGAGCGGGCGGCCCATGCGGCGGTCGACGCCGAGCTGGAACAGCGCAGGCTGGTGGCGGCCGCCGCTGCCGCAGAGGATTCCGACTCGGAGATATCTTGGTCGTCCGATGATCCTGATGAGCCAACGCCGGAGGAGAGGGCGGCGGAGCAGAGGGCCATCGTCGAGTCTTTCAAGACGCTGAAGGACGACACCGCCAACGCGAGGCTGGAGCAGGCACTGCAAGAGAACGCGGCGGCGCACCGAGCCATAGCGGCCGCACGGGAGGCGGCGGAGAAGCAGGCGATGGAGCGACGCAACGATGGTGCCGGCCTGTCCGGAAGCAAGTAGACTAGTCATCTAGGTCTACATTGTATAATTTTTATGCATTTATATGTACTACATTCTATGTTTTTAACTATGTTGAAATTCAAAAAATAGGTCGCCCCGGTGGGAGCACATCCGGCCGCAAACGGACGCGCGGATAAAATATGTCCGCGAGACGACGCAAATAGACGCTCGCGACCATTTTTGGGAGTCCGAAATGCCTCGCGTTGCTGGAGATGACCTTACACCTACAGACAGACACACACTGTCTATGTCTCTGCGTCTGCATAGGTTATCTGCATGCATGGGCAGAGTAAATAAACAAACGAGGTGTCGATGGATAGATCACAAACGAGCTGTCGATGGATAGATAATGGATCTGCCTGCTGAGCTCAGGAGATCTGCCCAGACTTTCTCTCGAAGCCTGTGCAAATAATATCGGTTTGAATACTGGTTTCTTCTCGTTTTCTCGACCGATCGATCGGTCGATAAAAGAATTCAGGCACTTTTGGACAAGCAAGCCTGTCTTGTCAAGCTTTCATGGCGATGTGATGGGTCGCGGCAGGGGGGCGAGCGAGTCGCCTGTGGCCGCGTGGGTCGTAGGCCCGCCGTGTCGCGCGCCGCCCCGACATGGCATCCAGAAGCTTGCATTGCGACGGACTAATTTGACCCTGGACCTTAAGCTTTGTGACTTGCGCTCATTGACGGTGTGGCCTTGGCTAACCTCACAACATCTCTAATCGCGTCTCTCTCCATACGACGTCCGGGCGATGGCGGGGGATCGGCGAGTATCGACGTATGGACTATGGAGTGCATTTCCGCCCAGCGTGTGTCCAATAGGGCTTCCCTGCTAGGGTTTTAAGCCAATTTTGTGTAATTTGAGCCATATTTTCTGAACAGGTTTATAAAATTTTAAGACATAAGTAAGTAAAAATTTGATCTATAAACAATTAAATAGAAATAAAATAATTAATATAATTTAAATAAAATAAAGTTCAAATAGATCAAGACACATGCTTCGTCTTCTTTAAGCATTGCAATTGCTCTACCATATTATTTTACAGCTAGGGATAAACAATTTCAACATGGATCTCATGGTGCATGGTGAGGGAATCAGCAAACTCTAGAGACACGTGGTGATCAAGAGTGGCAAGAGAACCCCCGATGACCATCCGGATGATCATCCCTTGCTAAACATTGTGCTCACTTACGATGATTATGTTGTGCATGGTCATACAAGCATTTATCACCTCACACATCTGATCTTGAAACCAGAAAAAAAAGCAGTGTATTGAACAATATCAAAACGAGATTGAAGCACAATAAATGCTCGCTTGGCATATCTTTTACAAGCCTCCTAGCACGAAGTGGGCAGTTTTATTACTTTGAGGCTGAAAGATTGTCTTCAAAAATATTGAGCTCGTTGGACAGATGTCAACGGCTAGCTACTACCCTTTGCTATATGTGTGGGTATAGATATGACCTTATAGTTGCACTCTTCAACATGGCCTTTAGAAAGTTTCGTAAACACCAGCAAGTGATGCATCACGTTTATGTTATAATAAGATATTTCGCAAGTGATGCATCACGATTATGTTAAAATATCATTATGAGATCTCGCCATGCAAAAAATGTGTGCCACATCTAGAGTTTATAATCTGCCACAACTATAAATACCATACTGCAATATCCATGATGCCATGCGCATAAACCATGCTAAGCAAATAGATAATTCTTCCATAACAAGGGCATGTAATCGATGCTTTCAAACATCTCATACTTGATGAGAAACCGAGCAGCTAGTCCAACAGTATTTATTTTACCATGAAGTAGGTATACTACTCACTCGCAGCGGTGAGAGGCAGCGGCGGAACTAGCCCAAAAAAACTGGACGGGCCAATACACTGAATCTTGGTAAAATGGGCTGTTATTGGGCCAAAATTTACACGTATATAGGCTAAAATTTCCTAGGCTGGGCGGGAATGGCCCGGTTTTAACTCAACATAGGTCCGCCAGTGGTGAGAGCTATGTAGGGCTGGGTGCACTTCCTAGACAGGGAAGAGATCCACAGATGGCCCTGGCCTTTTCCCAAAAATCAGAAAAAAGAAATAGCGTAAACTGCATCCTAGTATACGTACTTTATGTTAACCATGAAATACTACAGGAATGGCTCGAAACGCTGGCGGCCGGAAACCCTTGGCGTCGCTACATTGGGCCGTCGATGTAGGCCACGCCGAGGGCAACCCTAAGCATAGCTCCTCGAAAAAAGATCCACCTCGACAGAACCACGTGGGCCGTCGGCGTAGACCCGGCTCTCGGCGTAGCCCGTATACGTCGACGGTGGCCATCGGCTTCTAGACCCTCGGCGCAGGACACGCCGTCCCGTCCGTTAACTTCAATTTTTTTTTGAAATTATTTGAAATTTTTTAATCTCTCACATTATCATATTAACTCTAACTACACTAAATCTTAGGTTAAATTACTCATGGTCAAACTTCCCACAATAGTCACTTAGTCACCCATTCTCACAATACTTCACCCGTAGCACGTTTAACATCTTCCTTCCTTTCAGTTGACCTTCCAACTAAGAAAATAAACATTGTTGATAATACTACCATATCAATCATGCTAAGCCTTAGACCGTGCTATCACACCTCTTTATTATTTTGAATTTTAAATAATTATTTAAATAAACATTAGTGGTTTAGTAAAAATAATCTTTATGCATGATGCAATTATTAATTAAACTTTTTTAAAACATAGAAAATATAAAATTATGACTTTCTCGCAAAACTAAAATCTTCCTGCTTTCATATTTCTATTTGAAATTTTGAGAATCTAAAAAAAGCCAACCGGGTAAACTGACGTAAATTCGGATGTAACTTTTTCCTACGATCATTTTGAAATTTTATTTATTTTTTTCGACGTCGTATGCAAAAGTTAATGCCATTTTACCTTTTTCTAAACTTTTCTGCAAAACAAAGTTAAAATTCAAATTTGGTAATTTCCCCCAATAGTAGTTTGCGTAACATACATGAATCTCGGAGGATTTTAGATTTTGATTTTTTTTTTATTATTTTCAGCAATTCAGATGAAACTCAAAACGTTAAAGACTGCGGCAAGGGTTGGCATCGGCGTAGATAAAAAAAGAAAAAAAGCTATACCGAGGGCGGATGTCGGCGTAGCTATGACGATGTGACACGTGACAGCACCGTCACGTCCTAAGTTTGGTGGGCCGCATGCAGGGGCCTACGCCGACGGCCAGCGATGCGATGAAGGCAGCCGTCGACGTAGTGTTTCCTACGTCGAGGGGGTTGCTACGCCGACGAACCCTTTTTGCGGGATGGCTTGGCTGCCCATACGCCGACGGCTCCAACTTTTAACCGTCGGCGTATGAGCAAGCCGTCGGCGTCTTGCGCTATTCCTGTAGTGAAAGAAGTTGTGCAACTGGAACGGCCCAGGGTGTCCAGTACCTACGCCGGCCAACGTGCAACGTCGCGTCAAGGGCTCCACCTAACAAGGCCCGAGCATCCTCCGTATCACACGGACAACCACGTTTTGTGGATCTTGGATGCCACACGTCGTCAGAGGTGCATGCGTGCGTTCTTGGTGCAGCAAGGAAACAACTTAGATAAGTTTCAAAAAAAAAAGGAAACAACTTAGATAAAAGACAAGGTTGAGTTAGAACATCTTCAGTGGACCGACCCAAATTGCTAAAACTGATAGCCTACGTCCGTTCACGTTTGAATAGTCGAAATCGACCCCGCGTCCCTTTTGCGTTTGGAGATGTTGATGTGGTCATTTACCTTTGGATACTCGATATTTTCCTACCTCCTCTGGCCTAACAAGGGCCCATCTGGAGCACCGAATCCCAAGGTGGATCAAGACATCGGTTGCGGAGAGGAAAGATGGAAGGTGACGATTTCTCGAAGTGCAAAGCAAAGATACGTTCGAATAAAGAAAGAATAGATAGGATCTCTCTATGTTGAAACCGAATCCGGGCAGGACTCTCGAGACCTGGCCTCCTATATAAAGGTTAGGAGAGGGCTTGCCGGATTCTCTCATACAACCACGCAACCGCTTACGCATACATAAAACCCTAGAAACCTTGCCTCTCGGCGAGAACACCACCACACAGTCATTTGGTACCCCGTTGTAACCAATTTTACTCATAATCAAGATCAGACGGGCATGACATAAGGGTATTACCTCATCGAGGGACCCGAACCTAGGTAAATCTCGCTCTCTACTTGTTTGGTATCCGATGTCTCGTGTTAACCTGCAGGATTCCGCTAACCGTAAGCCCCTCATGGTGGGCATTGCCGAGGAGACACTTCGTCAGGTGTCCCAGCGGACCGACGCACAAAAAAGAGATAAAAAAATTATTCATAAAACCCCATAATTTACATAATTCAAAAATGCCAAAAAAATTAGAAATTATAAAGGATCAACTAGGCATGCTAAAACCTAGCCATGGACTACTGCTCGTTATCACTAACAGGCGGTGGAGGAGGAAGGAGACCTACGCGGCCACGAATCCGAGGCCGGGGATGGAGCAGGAAACAGCACGCACGTGTGGGTGTGTGTAGGTGTGGCCGGAGGAGTCGCCAGAGGATTCGCGAATTGGATGGCTAGGCTGTCCCACATAGCGAGTTGGTCGAGCTCGCTATTGGACATTGCGATGGCAACGTCGTCCTCCTCGCTGATGTCCGGCGGCTATGTCTCTGGATCCCACGCTGAGCCGTTGTTGCCATGGTCATCATCGTCCATGCCCTCGTACTCTTCGCCCCCCTTGTTGACGGCGAGCTTGCGGTTGAAGAAGTCGACGTCGCTGAGGTATACCGCTCGGCGACGCAGGTCGAACTCCCATGTCCCAAATGAGATCTAGTTGTACAAGGTCACCGCGAACGCCGGATCGTTGTGCAGACCCGGTGACAAGATTGCTTGGTGGCACTGGACCTCGTGGTGGCGCTTGACATAGGCATCCCCAATGGGCCTGCCGAAGGTGGTACCCGGGGTTTATTGAAGGCCCAGGACTCGAAGAATAAGAAGATTCGGAAGCCCATTTAGTGTTAAGGAAAGATAGACTGTATTAGGAAATATAGAGACTTGTAATCTTACGGGATGGGTACGAAACCCTCCCGAACTCTGTAACTTGTGTATTACGAAAACCCTCGGCTCCACCTCCTATATAAGGGGGAGCCGAGGGACAAAGAAAGGATCGAACCTATTGTCAACAGAACCCTAGTTTTTACAACCAGCGAGTACTTTTTGGCTGAAACCTTCGAGATCTACTTGCCCTCTACTTCTAGCAAAACCCTAGTCTACAATCTGTAGGCATTGACAAATTAATCCTTTGTCAATTGGCACCGTCTGTGGGGATTAGAGGTTGCAAGGAACTGATCTCGATGGCACGTCCAGAATCGTCGACTTCGTCGGTGGCTAGCAATGCGATGGATCGAGGTAAACGGGAAAAACTCGATCTAGTCGATTTTATTCCTCACCCGCCCTCCCGTTTGGATGCATGTGCCTATCTGGAGGAGCCCATCGTCATGACGTTCGGGGAATTCCGATTTGGTGTCAACAAAGAAGGATCCTATTGACAAAGGATTAACTTGTCAATGCCTACAGATTGTAGACTAGGGTTTTGCTAGAAGTAGAGGGCAAGTAGATCTCGAAGGTTTAGGCGAAAAGTACTCGGCGATTATGAAAACTAGGGTTATGTTGACAGGAGATTCGATCCCTTTTTGTCCCTCGACTCCCCCTTATATAGGAGGTGGAGCCGAGGGTTTCGTATTGTACAAGTTCGCGCAGTCCGGGATGGTTTCTAACTCATCCCGCCGATTACAAATAACACTTCCTATTACAACTCTATGTTTCCTTAATATATCTTGGGCTCCCGAATCTTCTTATTCTTCGGATGATGGGCCTTCGCAAATCCCGGGTACCATCTATGGCAGGCCCATTTGGGATGCCTATGTCAGTAGCCCCCGAGATTTTGCTTGAATCGTAGAGTCAAGGAAAATCTCGACTGTTTATTCGAGAGCTTTCATTTATACTTCTTCACATAAAGTTCTATATTGTA